>NC_091133.1:46065171-46375626 GCF_040183065.1 Periplaneta americana
TTCATATCACTACTACTAGTGTTGACAACATGTGGCTCCACAGATGAATATCTCCCTCTGGCATTTGCGACTACATTGGCGTGTGGTATTAAATCTCCTTTACTTCAGTGTTACTACACGAAGTCAGATTCGATTCCTGGCGTAGGTATTCTAGACTAACACTTGATATGAACGAGGTAATATTTTCGGTGTTTCATAATTTTTAATTTTTTATATCTTCTTTTACAATGTTCTTCAATTCGCCTTCTCCTTTTCATTAATTTATGATATAATATTGTGATAGATTTGCGTACGACTTTCGGCCATAGAAAATTAAAACGACTTGTCATATTTCTTAACTGTGGAGAGTCCTGGGTAATATTTCGATGATGAAACTCATTAACGTAGCCGAAAAATTACGAAGCGAGTCAGGAGACGCTCAGTTGGCGACATACAATTCGCATTCGCGGGTAGTCTCTGAGACTGGGAGAACCGGAGAAAGGCCCGTAGCAAGCATTGCAGCCTTAGGCTTATTGTGCAACCTCCTTATGTTAAAGTACATTTAGGATTGATCCTCCAGCGCATGATTCACTGCATGTTGCCATTGTATCGATTCGGCCATAGAATACTTTTCTGACTGGAGACCGTTCCTAAGCCTGCCTGTGATGTTATTCTACAGCGTCCTCAGATCGATGGCATCTGTTCGCAATCCATGTGCCTGAATCTCCTGCATCCTCAACCTGAAGGCCATGTCGCCTTCAATTCCTCGACTCACCAAGGCGCCATCTATCCGAGAGAGCAACACTCCCCCGATTTAACCTCAGTCCGCTTATTGAAGCCTCTGCGGTTTCTCTGGATATGTGCAGCTCCCGCAAACAGATGCCATCTGTAGTCGGATCCTGGAACCACGTCCGCCATGTTCTCATGGTCAGCATGTAACTATTAAAATGATTAATGGAATGATACTAATGAAGCCGAAATGTATCCGAGGTCCAACGCCGAAAGTTATCCAGCAATTCTGATTGGAGTTGTTGAGAGAAAACCTCGGAAAAAACCCAACCTAGTAACTTGTCCCAACCAGGATTTGAACTGGGGCCCGTTTGTTTCACAGTGAGGAAGGCTAAACGTTACTCCGCAGCGGTGGACCGGGAGAACCGTTAGTAATGTCGTTAATTTTGCTGTGTCTTGGACAGTTTTCCAGAAAAAAGAGTGCAATTTTAAACAAGTGAAATGTTGTACTGTTAATTTATTTTTAACGTGTAGAGAGACACTACAAGCAACATTTTGCTTCAACAAGTTAGAAATAGTTGCTTTCCACTTAAATGTTAAAGTAAAGTTAATCGGTAAACATACATAAGAGAAAAAATTTCCAGAGTTGTCTTTAAACGCAATTATTTGTTTAAATCTATTGATTACATTTCTTGTCCTCTCCTCTTTTGCTCTGACGTACACGCGAGATGTAGTTTGTATCTGTTGACTCCAGGCGATAACTTTTAGAGCGTTGCCACGGTTCTGTACAATTTAAAATTACTCCGAGGAACAAACATTTGCATTTTTTAGGATAAAATTTCTGCAAATTTCAAGGACAAAATAAAATTCGTTCAATTATTTATTATCAGAACTATATGCTCTCTTAACATGAAGATGACATTGTGAAATTGTTTAATAGTTCGCCTAAAATACGCTACTGAACTTTTCACGTAAAACATTTTTTCTCAAAAAAAAAAAAACATTCTATTTTAGTTTCCTTTTTGAAGTGTCTCAAATATTAACACTTGAAATTAATTCACATATTAGTGTCTTTACTCTAAGACAATCCTACTGCACAGAAAAAGACAGCGATGAACTTGTGTCTCTTTCGGGCTGCAGCAAATTGTGATTTTTTGCAGCCTAGACATTGTTTCAGAAGATGACATAATTACAGGAAGGACGGTCATTCTTGGCCTATAACTTAGATGGATAGGCATAGTAATTTAATGGAGATTCAGTGAGCCTAAGCTTGGTATGCATGCCCAGATACGGCTATTCTTTTGTAAGAAAAATTTCAACTGTCTCTTTGCTCTCCTTCTGTTTACACTATTGTTATACCTGGTGTCTCTCTTACGTGCACAAATATTCATTACCACCGGTTAGGAAGCCCGGGCTGAAATGTGCTGTTAGAAATAAAGGAAGTGATAATGTGCAAATTTTGCTCAACAATTATTTGGAATGGACATTGTTTTAGATTAACTTATTCAGTGTAATGTATCTATAATACAATATAATATGTGACACAGAGCGTTTTCCAGAAAATAGTTTTCTTTAAGATAAGTGCAGTCGCCTTATGCTGCCGAAGAACGTACACGACTGAGAGGAATTATTGTCTGTATTCTTCTGAGTCTATCATGGGAAGGCTTTATGTTGCGTGGTTTGGAGACATGGCACAGGCTGAAGGGCCGTCAAGGTTAAAGGATTAGTATACAGCTGACTTCCAATCATTGCAGTTCAGTTTAATTCGTGGTATTGCAGTACAAATTAGAAAAGCGAATCTTAATTAAGTATTATTTTTAATAATATTTTTAATATCAGAAATTAGTTTATTAAAATATTAGTTTAGGGAATTAATGAAAAGATATAGTCTTTTTTCTGAAGTTTAAAAAGGTGTTCCTTATTTTTGGTTTGGTTTTTGTTAAATCATTAAAACTAATGAAAATTATATTTTTTCTATCATATTTTTTGTGGTATTTGAGTTTTTTCTTATAATCGTAAACATTTGTGTTACGAAGAAATCCTACAAAGAACATCATACTATATTTCCAGCAATCAACAGTTTCGGTACTTAAAGGGTGAAATAATAAATTACTTCTGTATGCAATGTAGCACGTATGGGCGAACCCACAAATGCATATGTAGAGTGTTAGTTGTGAGGCCGAAGGGAAAAAGACCTTTGGGGAGGCCGAGACGTAGATGGGAGGATAATATTGAAATGGATTTGAGGGAGGTAGGATATGATGATAGAGACTGGATTAATCTTGCACAGGATAGGGACTGATGGCGGGCTTTTGTGAGGGTGGCAATGAACCTCCGGGTTCCTTAAAAGCCATAAGTAAGTAAATAGGCAATGTGAAATTCGCGAGGTTTTGTTGTCCGAAGCTGACGCGCTCAAACACCGCTAAGCGGGCTGTCACTTGCTCTTGTTACTTCAAATGGCGTCGTGCAAAGCGAAACCTGTTTCCAGGCGTACAACCGTTATTGGCACACTTAAGCAGTTAAAACATAATTCACTCATTGAAATTAAGAAAGGAGGAGGTCTCCCTTGTTCCAAATATTCGTCGAGTCGTTTCAAGAAGTGACGCATCTCTCGCTGCAGATTCTAATTGATAAATGGAGGTATTGTTTCTCGGATACTATTATTCATTGTTTCCTGGGAACGTATGTTCCTTTTGTAAACTTTATCTTGTAGAGTTCCTTATAAATAAATAAATAAATAACATAGAAGGTTAGCCCTACGTAATAAAATCGAGGAAAACACGTATTGCCGTTGGTAAAGCTACGCTCGAATATTCTATGAACATTTTCTACAGAATAATCCGCTTTATGTGCTGTTGCAGATTCTTGTTTGAGAGGGAGCGTCCTTCTATTTTGTCCTTTTTTTCCATTAAGTCAACATTTGAGGTATCTAATGGGAATGAATATGAATTTTCGTATTAAGGTAAGTTCTGCAAAGATCGTGAGACGTTTATTTAGATTAATTGTTGTATAATACTTCTAAGAATACATGCTATTCAACTCGAGGTAATTACAATGTATAGTGATATACGTTGATGTAATTATTTCGATTGAAATTCTGCAAAAATGAGTATTAAGTTGGCATTATTCCAGTAAGTAGATTACATGCCATTTGAGACCAGGCTTTGTAGTCAACTATGCTCCACTTATGAATTCTCGTTGAAGTCTGATGACCTCTCGAGATGATGAAGGTCAGCATTTGAGAACAGATTTCACTGTAATTGAAGTACGTCTCGTTAAACCAAAGTAATCCACATTCAGACTGCCATTATTGCATACTAGCTAGGTATAATGGTATTAAATTGCGTGGTATAGTCAAAGAGATAAAATAATGGAACGGTACTTTGGTATCAAGATATTTAATTTCCTCTGACATTCTGTTCACATGATACAATGAGGGTTTTGTCCTGTTGGTTTTATATTTTATATTATTTCATTGCATGGATAGTAAACGATGCAAGTGTGCAAAACATATGATACTGCATATGTATATATATACGATATATTATGGTAACAGTTCATTATAATTATTTATATATTACTATTTTTAACCCCTTCAGACCTGAATTTATATTTTAAAAAATTGAGGAAAAAAACTGGTCGCATAATCATTTTGGGGGAACCAAAATTCCCAAATCAGGTCTTCACAGAAAATCAAAATTTGGGAACAATAGGCTGGGGCTCCAAAATTTTAAATTTTATTTTTAATTCAGGTATAGAAAAGTTAAAAAAAATAATATTCTCCATTTCTATCACATTGAATTTTTCAAAATATTTAGAAGTATCGAAGGCATTCCAAAAAAGAAGAAGAAAAAAAAAGAAACAATGTACACTATAATGTACATCAGGCCTGAAGATGTTAAGTTAAAGATAAGATTTACAAGTTGCATATTTCTGTTAAAATTTATTTGTATAAGGAAGCAAGTAGAAGCAATATCCCAAGGAAATTAGTACCAACTTGTACGGCTTGAAAAAGGAAATTTCAAATCGTGTTGCTTATATACGTAGATGGTGAACAATTTTCAAATTAATTTTTAAACAATGCCATTATATTATAGGCTATGTTATAACGATTATATTACCTGTTGTTCAGTATGCTTGTGGAAACTTGGACTCACTTTGAGAGAGAACTGTGCATAGTTATAGCACGAATGGCCGTACGGTCTCGTGCGAGGGATCATGTGCACAGTAGTGGCAAAAAAACCGGACCGACCCTTGTAGCTGATTTCAGAGTCTAGTTCACTCCAGAGCACGATAGACTGGTAACTAAGACTTTCGTGCTCGAATCTTGCCTGAGAAGGAAAGCTTTTTATTCCTTATTCAAAATTATTCCCAATACTTTTCGATTACTGGTAAAAGTCATGTTCCGGGAATAATAAGTTAATTAAGTAGTAAAATATCGCTGCAATCGAAAAGTATTGGGAAGAAATTTGAATAAGGAACAAAAAAAAAAAGTTTCCTTCTCAGGTAGGATTCGAAGTCTCACTTACCAGTCTATCGTGCTCTGGAGTGAGCAAGGCTCTGAAATCAGCTACAAGAGTCGGTCCGGTTTTTTTGACACTACTGTACATGAGTTTTTATAATTGTGTATCAATAAATGCACTTCATTCATTCATTCATTCATGCATTCATTCATTCATTCATTTACTTTGAGACAGGAATAGAGGTTAAGGGTGTTGAGAATAAAGTGTTCAGGAAAATATTTGGGGCTAAGAGGGATGAAGTTACAGGAGAATGAAGAAAGTTGCACAACTCAGAAGAGTACGCTTTGTATTCTTCACCAGACATGATTATTGTTGTTGTTTAGTGAACTGTCCGAAGACAAGTCGGAACCTCACAAGTGATATCAATGTTATGAGGCAACTAGGCCAGGAGATAATGGGGTAAGATGGCCAGTTCCTTTCCCCCTCCATTGCATGCATCGCCAACTAGCTACATATGACACTAGTCAGACTTCAGATGCATACAAACAATTATTCTTCCTCTGACACATCATCATCGTCAAGTGAGCTATACTGTCTGATAATAGATGTATATATCAGCCAGAACCTCATTAAGAGGATCCTGACATTATTAGGAACATTAAATCCAGACGTTTGAGATGGGCAGGGCGTGTATTTCACATACAGGTTTTCGTTATTTCTTCTAATTTTTTGGATTGTGGTATAACTGTCATCTCTACATGTAAACAAGGCGGAAAAAGGAAGTCCTTCTAGGCAACGTGGTTTTCACGTTTGCAGAGTAAGATCAAAATATCCATGCTTTCGATGTGGATTTCATATTTGCTTGGAGTGCTCTAGGAAAATTTGTATGAGGCGAGATTCAGCGGTCCTGTGAAAGAGTGAAGTGTTATAAGAAGTGTTGTGCTCTTTAATTTTTGAAAAACTAGGGAGTGAAAAGTATGTTTTTTATGCAGTAAACATTATCCGTACCAGAAAATTGAACAATAAGTCAACAAAATATTTGACTGACATGTTGAAGTGTAGTAAATATTAGCATTATATTCTGAATTCTTATTATTTTGACAATATAAACAAAATTATAATCGTTTCACAGGTTTAAAAATGAAAACGTTGGGAAAAACAATGCGTCATTACTGCATTTTATTGTCATTTCTCTTGTTTGTAACTGTTTTAAACTATTTAAAAATCTTCCAAACGACTTAAATTTACACATTGTTATATTCTGTAGAAATGTATCAATGGTCAGTATGCTGTAGATGTACGTAATAAATTCTTATTTTATAAATATATAAAAATAAACAGAGGTCTCATAAACCTCTCCATAGTAATTACATGACAATAACTGTCCACAGTACTCAAAGGTTAATAAAACAAGAAACTAAACATTGCTATTCGACAAGACTAGACTACGTGTCAGCACCGGGTTTCCCCTTCTACCTTCCTTACCTTCATCATCATCCTCACCCATTCTTTACACTGCACTTACACGAACACTTAAACATACATTCACTCTATTACACGACATAACTCTTCACAGATACACATAATGCTTAATGTGGCCCGCCGAAGTGGTGTGCACAGTTCTGTCATCTGTGCAAGTGAAGTGGGTAGGCATTAGACAAACATCATCTTAATAGTCATTTCTCTTCTTCGACTCTAATTTTCTGACTTTTATGCAAAAGCTTTTGGAATGATTAAGAAATACTTATGATGTAATTACTATGTAATTTTATGTAGACGGATAAAGTTGAAAGTTTATTTAAAAAAAACTGCATATTTTGAATATCTTTATCTGTCATTGGTACTGCATACAAAATGAAACGAGCATTGGTAACTGATATTTTTAAAACCCACCTACGTTTTTATGTAAGAAGAGAGACTGCTTGAATTATATCATGATTTCGACAGTCTCCTGCGACATCAAAGCCAACAATGTGGCGCTGTGTCTGACAAGACATCCCCTATCAATCCATTACCACGTAGTAATCAAGTATGACAACAGGTGTCACTCTGCTTGATCACTGCTGGAACGGGTTGTCGTGAAGATGTCAGCACCTGCGTTCTACTCATTGCTTTCACACACCATGTACCAAATCATCAGCGAAATGGGGGTGAAAAGGGGATGGAGGCGTCTAACTGTTCTTCAATAACTTTCTGAACAAGTTCTCTCGACAGTGTCATTATCCGATCCAGTGGTTGCTGTAGTTCAGAGGGCAATTGTTTTCGTAATTGCCTGGCGTGAGAAAAGAACTCCCGCCAGGCAGGTGTTGCCTCTGGGAAACTTTATTCATGATTTCCCTTTAAGTCGATCTTCCAGCGACAAATTATAGTTAGGCAGGACAGCAGATTGCACCTATAAAAGTGACTAATTTATGGACGAGTAAACAGTAAGGTGAAATGAAAACTGTGGAAAATATGAGAAGGTGTAACATAGTTTATTGGGAACTAATGTCATTACATCTTCTATATCTGAGTACATCTGATTTTTACAATAAGTAAAACACATCTAGACACTTTAGATCTAATTAAAGTTTGAAATTAACAAATGAAAAAAATATTTTAACACGGACTTAAAATAAAAGAAATTATGAATGCGTGCTTTACGAGTCCCTACAGATTACAATCGATTACTGTAAACATTTTAAGTGTTTCAAATTAAAAATATTTCCTTCTTTCTGATATAAATACATTTTCTTTTTTCCTAACGACGTTCTCACTACCAAATTCTTCTATTGTAGCACTCATTTCCAACCGCCTAATTTTGTTTTGTTTTCGTATGTTCACTGACCGGAACTAAGTAGCATTGGACGACGTTAAGCTATACCCTATACATACATACGCTGTTGCGGGCTGCTTGGAGGCTTTAGGTAACCAAACGCACAACTCTAGTATTTACACATGTTCAAAAAAAAAGTTTGTTTTTAAGACTATTCAGCAATTCAATTCACGCAAAACACGCTTAACTGCGCATGCTCCAACTTCACACCAATATTTCGAGTTTATGTCAAAATGTTGAAACTTTTCTTGAGGCTTTTTATTTATCTGCATAAATTTTACATTTCTACAATAGAGTAATCTGAATTATTTTTCCGGTGAATTATTCGATTTTTCTAATCGAGAAGAGGTTTGTATTATTATACTACCTGTTTTACCATTAATGGTTATTGTTCTTGGAGAAATTTCATTGTATTAAAATTATTGTAACAACAAATTAATCAAATTGCAACATGGCATTAAAAGCAGTAGGCGCAAAGTCTTGCGAAGCCAGACCGAAAATATGATTTTCACTGTTTCACGTCATTCGGAGAGACACTGCAATGAATACACATGCCCAACAGTACCAACGTCCATAACGTGATACTGAATCATGAGTGAGGCTAGAGTTCTTACCCTCTGTTTTCTATAGCATTGCAGTTTGCCTTATATCTTTAACTAGTTTTTTTGTGTTCGACGGCCCTTGTAAACTGAAACTGACTATAAATATAGCCTACAGAAACAAGACTTTAGGCAGGAGAAGCATATCGGGCAAGTTTTCTGAGTGAGTGCAATTCATCATCTTTTTTCTTTAGTAGGTTATTTTACGACGTTTTATCAACACCTTAGGCTAATTAGCGTCTGAATGAGATGGTGATAATGCCGGTGAAATGAATCCAGGGTCCAGCACAGAAAGTTACCCAGCATTTGCTCATATTGGGTTGAGGGAAAATCCCGGAAAAACCTCAACCAGGTAACGTGTCCCGACTGGGAATCAAACCCAGGCCACCTGGTTTCGCTAGCCGTTACTCCATAGGTGTGGACTTCATCTTCTTCCACAACACTATAGGAACTTTATTTTATTCTCTCAGAATATCTTCTACAGGTACAAAAGAACTTTAAATAGAATATAAAAATAGTTGAATTATCGACAGACTTCTTAATGTTTGTTTTGGACAAAGTGAGAGTAAGCTTATTAAGTTTCCTAATATTTCAGTTTAGCATTAATTTTCTTTCCCAAAATATTCCCTTATTATCATGTCTCATTTTTTCATCTCTGCTTAGCTTTTATAGTGGAAAATCAATGTTAATTATAAATTATATTACACTTAATAAATTGGTATGTCAATATACATGATACACAAGCACGCTTGTAGTTTAATCAGTGATTTTCATCAAGTCACTGAATTCGTTGAAACAACGTAATATTAAATATGACATCAAGAGAAGCTACAGGATTTTATAATATTACCTTTCCTACGTAGCATGGACTCAAAACAAAAGCATCAGCGTGTGGTTGTAATTTACAAGAAGTGCATTGTTCTCTTCTCGAATATTTCCAGGTAGTCTGTAGGAATGAAGAAATTAAAAGCTCTTTTGTTCCACATTCAAAAGAAACATTATATAAAGAAATGAGACAACATGAGAATGAACAGAAATAAAGGTAATTAATGAAAAGAAATGTACTGCAATATTCGTAATATGGTGCAGAAAATAATAGTCATTTGCAGAAAAATGTCACGTATTTGAAAAAAGAGCACAGCAACAAAACTGGAGATTAAAAACGCAATTCTTGTAGTACGTGGAGTACATTGCATGTAATGGTCACAGTATAATATTATTACAGGGAAAACAAAGACAGAATAGTGAATAAAACCGCTCTGAAACTAAATTAGTTTGCATGAGAAACAAGTAGAACAAAGACTTATTGGATGTGAAGCAAAAAAGTACAAAAACTTGCACTGGTTTACAGCATAAAATAAATATTACAAACAATAATAATATAAATCGGGGATGGGTGACGTGAATTTGAAAGAAAAATAGCTCGCAGTACAATACGAACATGAGGAGAAGGTGTAAATATGGGCTACCATTTTGTTTTCCTCATATTAATGGAGAATATGTTGCAATTGCTTGGAAATCTTCACTGACTTACAAAGTAATTATTCAGATACAATTTTTACAGTCTTAAAGGTAAATAGTTACAATAGATTTTTTTGCATATAATTACTTTATCAAAGAAATACGAACTGGTCATCTATAGGTAGTGGGGTCTAAATATGGGCTACCACAAAAATTTGAAAACAAAATTGAAAAAAAAAAACAAAGAAACATAAGTAGCAAAACCGTGTCACATCAAAGGCAATATTCTGTAACAAATAATGCAAATCACGATAGTGAAAATAAACGACGTGTCAATGTGCTGCTAATAAGGGCTACCTATCCCATATTTGACATAGCGGTAGTCCATATTAGCAACATCGACTCATGAAGGTTTCTGAGATCATGTATGGCATTATATTCTTTAAAGAAATATTACTCTTAAGCCATGTAATAGAGCTATTCTTAATTAGTGCAACACATCACGCGTGATTTATAAACACTAAATATATTTCTTTCAATAAAATTGAAACTACATAGTTGCAGAAACTTTGAAATTTATGAAAAACACAAAGGACACACCACATCCACACAACAAAGGCAACTAGTTTGTCTCTTTGTGCACGCAGACTAATGGACACGATATGTAATTTCAGAGCTTTGCCGTTAGGTAACAACACCATATATAGTAAAAAACGAGGTAGCCCACATTACCACTCCTAGCTTATATTTCCATCATCTCCTCTACTGTTCAGAAAAATTTCCGCTGTAAGAAAATAAAAGGGACTTTCATAATGAAAGAAATAAATGAAATTATTTATATTTGAGTAATGTAGCATGAATAAATAAATAGTTGTTATTGTTATGTATACCATTACAATACTCATTTTTTTTTTACGGAGAAGGGACCCGAAGGCTTAAGGTAGGCGCTCACTTACCGGAAAAAATTCGTTCGCCGCGTTCGGATTTTTATTCTTTGCATTATTTCAAATGGAACATCGCTCACTTGGCCGTTTCGCCTCTGTCCGCATGACCGGATTCCATTCAGAATTCTGGCCAGAGAATTATAAACGGATTTCCCTACGGTCCAAGATCGAAATAAAGGTCGACCTGGTTGGCGAGTTAGTATAGCGCTGGCCTTCTATGCCCAATGTTGCGGGTTCGATCCCGGGCCAGGTCGATGACATTTAAGTGTGTCATGTCAGTAGATTTACTGGCATGTAAAAGAACTCCTGCGGGACAAAATTCCGGCACATCCGGCGACGCTGATATAACCTCTGCAGTTGCGAGCGTCGTTAAATAAAAAAATATAAGATTCGAAATAAAGAATATCATGGCTGTGGCATGGCAAATTTATCGATTTCAATGCCTCCAAACGCGGTAATATTGAAGGTGTAATGAAATGGATGACGCGAAGCTTATTTTATTAAGTCAAACAGAATTAAGAGATTTTTAGTTTATGAAATTTGAATTATAACAATGTAATATGGAAAAAGAACATATGGGATGAAATTAGGAAAATACTAATTTAACCAGATATGTCCTTCATAGTTTATTTAAGGGAACCCGTATGTTAAAATTGACCAAAATATGCATTTTTAGATTTTTACTTAATATTATTCCTTATTCAATTCTGAACAGATATATACATTATTAGCGGTAGGACCTTTTTGAATGTCTTTTTATGACTTTAAATGGCTGAGTGTGCGTGGGTATTTAAATGCATGCTAGCGTCACGCCCACTTCTGTAGTTCGTTCGACTGCAGGCTGTTTCTATCATTATTTTCTCCTTGAATACATGTAAGAAGAAGAAGAAAACATGTACAATACGAAAATTGTGTTGGCTACTCTGTTCTAGCACAGAGTAGCCAACAGTGCTTTGCTTGTTACAGTTGTGAGAGTGAATTAGCACGTGGCTTTGTTTATTGTGATTTTGTGGTGTTGTGAATATAGTTCATAGTGCTCTTATTGTGTAAATATGCCTAGAAGAAAGAGTTTTAATAAAGGGAAAAAACGTAAGTTCCGTGGCAATCAATATACAAATACAAACAGTGTTAGTTGTACCCCCAGCATTGAGGTTAGGGCAGAGAAAAACAATGAACCTACACGTAGCTCATCCAAGAAAAAACTTGTTTATTTGGAGAATGAGAATATAACAGGTACTGAAGATCAAAATGTGTCATCATCTAGTAATAATAATATTATTATAGATTTAGGTATACTATCTGACTTCATAAAACAGCATGTGAAATGCAAATACTGCAATAGTGAAGACTGTGTGGAAATGTTTGAAAACATTAGTTCCAGGAAGGGATTGGCAACAAAAATAAATTTACATTGCAGTAATTGTGAAAGTGTAAAGTCCACAATGACATCTTCAATGAACAGAAATAGGCTGTACCTGTACAATGTAAATACAAGACTTGTGTATGGTATGAGAAGCATTGGTAAGGGCAGACACGCTGCACAAACATTTTGTGCTATTATGAATCTTCCTCCTCCACCTGCTAGGTTTGACAGAGAAGTTTTCTTTATAAATGAATCCCTCTCTGAAATTGCAGAAGCCTCAATGAGAAAAGCTGCAATGGAAACTGTGGAGTTGAATGGTAACAACAGAGACATATGTGGGGCTTTCGATGGCAGTTGGCAAAAGCGGGGGCATACGTCACTAAATGGTGTTGTCACTGCAACATCATTACTCACGGGCAAGGTGTTGGCAGTGGAAATATTGACTAAATATTGTCAGACATGTTCACAGGGAAAGGGAACTGTACATAAATGTACAAAAAACTATAAAGGTTATAGTGGAGGAATGGAGGTGCAAGGTGCAGTGAACATTTTTAGGCAGTCTGAGGATTCTCTGAATATTCGGTATGTGCAATATCTTGGTGATGGTGACAGCAAGGGTTTCAAAAAGGTACAAGAAGACAAACCCTATGGGGAGGGGGTAGAAATTGAAAAACTTGAATGCATAGGCCACGTTCACAAGAGAATGGGAGCACGACTGGGAAGACTCAAGAAGGAGCTAAAGGGGATAAAACTGGATGATGGCAAGACACTCGCTGGAGCGGGTCGTTTGACCAATACAGAAATTGATCTCTTTCAGACCTACTATGGCTTAGCCATTAGAAGGAACACAGGGAATGTGGAAGAAATGAGGAAGAGTGTATGGGCTACATACTTCCATAAAATTTCAACCAACGAGAAACCATACCATCAACTCTGTCCCAAAGGTCTGGATTCGTGGTGCGGTTATAATAAGGCACAAGCTCAAAATAAAGTATATGATCACAGACATTCCCTACCAGAAGCTGTCATGTTGAAGGTAAAGCCAATATTCAGAGATCTTGCTGACAAGAAGCTGTTAGAGAAATGTACACACGGCTGCACCCAAAACTCCAATGAAAGTTTCAACAACTGCATATGGGAAAGATTGCCAAAGACAGTGTTTGTGGGCCTGAATGTCCTCAAGACTGGTGTCCTGGATGCTGTTATCACTTTCAATGATGGCAGTAGCAGCAGAAAGAAAGTTCTGGAGTTGATGGGCATAAAACCAGGATTGAATATGGAACGTGCGCTATGTGCCATCGATGTCCGAAGAGTAAAAGAAGCTGAGAAAGCTATGCAAACCCAGTCAAAAGAGCATAGGACTGCAAAGAGGAACCAGAAAAGAAGACGAGAAGAGGAAGAAAAGGAGAAGGAAGATGATTACAATCCAGGGATGCATTGAAACTACAGTAATTGTAAGTTTGAACTTTATCCACTGTTTTCTCAAAACTACATTTTTTATACTTTAGGTACACTTTTCTAAAAAACTATTGCAGCTATCAGTCTGAAATTTGGAACAGTGCTTTATTATTGTATTAGTAACTGTTTGCTACCACAATTACTGTTCTAACATTATTAGTTCCATTACCAGTCACACAGGATTGATTGTTTTTCTATGTAAATTAATTATAAAAAATGAAATTGATTTAAATAACGTTAGAAATAAGTCAGCATTCTAGCAGAGGTAGTAAATTATAGCCAAAAGCATTATTACTAGGCCTCCAAAGTTTCAAGTCTCTAGGCTTAATACATTCTTTGAAAAGTGTACCTATCAAATTGATTATGTATAATTAATTAGCATAATTTACATCTGAATTATTCCAAAACTACTATGTCGATTTATATGCAATTATAAATTATGTTTTCTCCTACTTTTAAGAACGAGTGTTCAAAATTTTATCTCATTATATGCAAAAACAGCCTAGTTACTTAAAAATATGTAAATGCATGAAAATCTAAAATTTTAACATACGGGTTCCCTTAAGGTACAAAGCTATTCATTTTATTTCCAGGTTCAGCTCAGAACATTACAATGAAATAATGCGCTCTAGCGGTAAATTGTAAAACTATTTGTTTGTTCTTTTTAACGTAAAACTTCTATATTCGACTTAAATTGGGAAAACGTGTAGCACTTGTGTACAAGATGCAGTTCCTAATGATGATTATAGGAGCAGCACCAATTTTTTCGTTATTTCATCAAACGATAGTTGGTAGTATTGAAAAGAAATGACCATAGAAGGTAATGATGACGTCATACGCTGATAAAGTAGCAGTCACCTGTGCAAATGCAAGCTACAAGAGACTACTTACACACAGGGGAAGCTAGGTACTCAAAGTTAAAAAATGAAGAAGAAAATATTTTATACCTTTTATGTCAACCCTGTCCAAACGGTGCTCATTGAAGGCGAGCACTCAGCTGGAGGAGAGTCGAAGAAATAACTCGCGAGCGCAGAGTAGAGGTGGTATCGTTGCGGTGGAGGAGTGGGGTGCTCCAGTCAACTGTTCAGAATTCTTCAATATTCTCTTGTCTCTTGAGTTGTGATTATCTGTAGTGCATAATGAACGTAGAGAAAAGAAAAGAAAAACATAATCACCAACCACGTTCTTTTCATATGTTATGGGAAAGCTGTTACCTATATTTTGTAGCATCTGGAGAACATCCTCTGTGCCTTAGTCCATATGTCAGAAAATTATAAAAGGAAGAAGAAAACATAATATAATGCGCCACTACGACACCATACATAAAGCTGTGTATGATGATTTTGTTGGCGGAGATCGCTAGAGAAAAGTTGACGAGCTAAAACTATCTCTAAGTTATCCCTGAGGTGGGTTGTAAATGTATAGCCACATAATGAATGGTTTTAAGCATATATATATATATATATATATATATATGCCTATATCATATACAGAAGCACAATAATACTCGATTTAACTTGAAGTTATCACAGTACTAGGCTTCCAAATATGGCAATAGTGGTAATGATATTGTTAACATTGATAATAACAGTAATAAACGTTATCTGTTTACAGTTAAAATGGAAAATATTGGAATTAAAATAAGTGTAATTTAAAGTTAATGAAAGTCTGGGCAATGGTAGTGAATTGTGTAGTGTGAACTATGTGTATAGCCTGCTGATATGGATCAGGAATTAAAAGCATTTAACAGGTCAGCTGCAAATACAATTGTAGACCTGTGTAATTCCGGAGCCTAAACAAACGATCCTATCGGGGTAATTAAGCAAGTAGCCCTAATTTAACTTGTTACTGGTCCACCAGTTCTGTAGTTTCCTTATTGCTTCCGGGTTTTGCGGGCTGGACAGTTACCAAGTAACAGCCTGTGGCAGTCTGCGGTATCCAACCTCGTAGAGAGATCGGGAAGGAATCTGCGACTCGGTCTTTTGCTGCGAAAACCACAGAAATCAGCTTGTCTTGGCTTAGCGGGGTCGTACAATGTACACTTTCAAATCTATATTGAGCCACGTTTGCAGAGTTCTGCAAATTTCTAACGGAAATTACTTAATTTGGTAGAATAAGGACGTTAACATTCAAGACACCAAAAGAAAAGCTGATGATAATGTACAAGCTTGCCCTTTCCCATCCGAACTGACACATTACTTTCTGATTATGGTTCACCGAATACTGCGTCGGTCACATCAAAAAATAAAAGCAATAGTTTAACACAGTGATGTCAAAGCAAGTACATTTTTTGACCTTGACGTCGTGCGCGGGCATCAAGCGCTAGACATGGAAGGAGGAATAAGCAGTCTGTTGGATTAAGAAAACAGTGGTGTACAAACTTCAAACGGAACGTATAGCTTCTTTCTCTTTGATATTATCTATATTGCCTATAAAACAAAAGCACTAACATCAATTTCTTAATATTGCAGTTGTGTTTTAAACGTTAATAACATAATAAAGAGTTAAGAAGGAATATTCACATAAATTCTATAGTAGTACAACTATACTGTACTAAGTGGATGAAACACATCATTCATAAAGAAAGTGATATTCCTCCCCCCCCCCAAAAAAAAAAAAAGATTATGAGATTCAAATTCAAATTTATTCACAATTTACATTTGAAATGATACATATGAATATATACCCGAAATGAGCATATGCTCGTGTTTGGGTACAGTCCAGTAGTCTACATAAATTTTACAGAAATCAATAATAATGTTGATATTGGAAATAATAATAATAATAATATATATAATAATTTATTTCCAAGAAATAGTCTTCCCAGGCATCCTGGGTTGCCAAAAACACAAAATAACACACATATAAGAATAGTAACGAATACAGTAAAATAGACGAGTCAAATTGAAATGTGAACTAGGAGCTTAAATTTAAAAAATAATAAATTTGTACATATATTTGTAACAATTACACACTAACGAATAGAAAAGGGAGGGGGGATTATGATATTCCGTGTAAGTGATTTTTCAGAGTTGTTGAAGTAATTATTTTTGGAATGATGTCATGGATTCCAAATGTTTTGATAGTGTTTACAGTTGATCGTGGGATGGTGCCCCTCGCTCCGATCATTGAACCATGTACTTCCTAGGTGTCTTCCATTTGATATTTTTCTCGAAAATACGGAATAGTAGGCTTAAAAATTTGTTGTTTCTCTTTGTTGACCTCGGATGGTTGGGTCTGGCTCATCTCAAATCTAACAGTTGGGTCCAGTATAAGGCCTTTACTATTAGTCTTGTCTAGAGCCACGATGTCCGCTCTTCTAATTCCGCCGCCTTCAGACGCAACGCAGTGCACCTCTTTATGGACCTCGAAGGATTTGTTTCTAAGGGCTTGTGCTATTAGTTTTCGGATGTTATGATGGCGTGAATTTCTCAGGAGTTCTCCATGCTGACAGGATCCTAGGACGTGTGCTAAGGTTTCAATCTCGTTGCAGTATCTGCAACGGAAACCGTCCAAGGATCTCCCATGAAGACTTCTCACTGGTGCTACGTTAGCATTCATCTTAATTGCATCCCGCCATTCAGAGGAAGACAGACCCTCCTTAGAAAAAATCAATTTATTTCCGGGAGTATATTCTTGAAATAAAATAACACCTTTTCCTTTATGTGGAAGCGCACACCATTTGCCATACTCTTGTTTGCTAAGATTTTGTCGTAGTTTATGGACATTGATGTTACTTATATCCAGATCTTCAGGTGGAATTTTTAACTTCCTTGAACAGACTTCCTTTTCTGCTGCTATGTTCCTTGTAGAAACGACAAGAGGATTCGAGATTCTCAATAATGTGTTGCAAATATTGAGATGCTGTAAATATGCTTCCCATTGTGCTTTGAAAAGGCTGAGACCTTTATATTTTACGTTCGGTGTACAACATCGCGTCGGGCGTGTCTCCTGGCATACATAAAATTTCCTTCACCGAACTTTTAATTAACTTATCCACATCTTCGAGAAACCGGTCAGAAAGCTGGTGAAGGGAAGCATTTTGAAGAGGATAATAGAATATCCGTGACGGAGATGATACAAAGATAGCAATACAAATTAATTCATTAATAATAATAATAATAATAATAATAATAATAATAATAATAATAATAATAATAATAATAATTTTAATAGTAATAAAATAAAAATATTTACAATAATAAAACAAATACTAAGAAGGATACAATAAAATATAAAACCATTAGCGAGAGTTAACACAACTTAAATAAGCATACAATAACCAGAAAAAAAAATGAACTCGAAAATCAACAGAAAAGTTCGTTGTATCGCAGACGACAGCAACCGCCGTATTGACATTGTGTTATGCATTATTGGTAGTAGGGGGGAGCCGAAGATCTACGTAACTGCCGTTCTGTTCGAATCTTCTCATACAATCATGGGAAGTTAACGCTGAAAAACGAAATGTCTACCAGTCAAACTGTTCATTATTACCAGGATAAATACAAATAATACTGATATATATTAATCAAGTTTCAGTTATAGATCTCCCCTTTTGTGCAAGAGATATCATATCAAAATATTTTATGAATGGCGGGGAAAATATAAATTTGAAGAACTCTCTAGTGACAGAGATAGTGACAAGTACAATCAAGTGTATCTGTGGCGATGCTAAGAAATCATTTATTGGAGATATACACTGTTATTAATTAAGAAAATGATCTATATATATTTATAACAATGTTTTATCTTATAGGTTACATGCATCAGGTAAATACAATAAACATATAATGCTAGTAACACTTAAAATAATAATAAAATTTATCAAATATGATACAAATATTTTCACTTTATTTTTAAACTTAAGAATGTGTAGATTGCTTAGGTGTGGATTATTTTTCAATACTGAGGTGATAAGTTGGAAATAATATTGAAGGTATCTTTAGCCTTATAAAAGGAATCAATGAACTAATCAAAACAATATTGTAGTACAAAGCAAAGTTACCTAGGTACTGTATATGTTTTAAGTGCAACTTATATTCAATAACAAAACTCTTATCGCATTATGCTTTTAAGGTGATATTGGTGAGCAACTTCCTATCATAAGAATATTAAATTATTTTCTTGAAACCTACTGAAGCTATAGAGCTGACATTTTTACAACATATGGGTACGTATCTTTTGCTTATGATGTAACAGAAGTTGCTTTGTGAATTCATATTTTCTTTACAATCATTTTCCATGCGAATATTTTCAAAATTTGTAATATTCTATTTTCAGTAATACGTATTTACGGTATATTAGATTTACGAAAACATTGTTTCAGCACCTGCAATTCTACTAAATAAATAGGTCTATATCTGAAAATTTCAATTTCTATAAAAAAAAAAAGATTGAGAAAATATTCCTTTTGAATAAAAAAAAAAAACAAATTTGTGAAAAATGAGCATTAAAATTAAATGTTACATTCTTACAATGCACGTATACTTCTCAGGCAAATCTGAAAATTAACATGGATATAGTTTTAATAAGTTCTCTTCCCTTTATCCATTGAATCAGTGCTGGTTATCCCAATATATAGCTCGACCAAGCTGCATATACTACCTCTTTCGTCTGTCTCTTTCCTTTCCGCTGTAAAGCGCTCAGGTTCTCCTGAGCTCTAACGGGCGTGCTTGCGCCTTTGGGCATCAATTGACATGACTGGTTTAACAGATAAATATCAAAATGCATTACTATACAATGCACTGGGATGTAATACTAATGAGTAGGAGACGGATTTTAGCATATCTCTATGTTTCATTCCTTAGTTTCAAATCATTACCATTACACAGGATGAAAGAGTAATGGAACAGAGAAAAATTCTCTCCGGCACCGGGACTTGAACCCGGATTTTCAGCTCTATCATATGTACTTCGGTACATTAAAATAATATATATGATATGCGCTTATTCCGTCGGATCCCGGCCGACTAGTCACTCATAACGAGTGCACCTCAGCACATATGTGGACTTCAGTCCTACGTTCATAGATATCTATGACGTAGTGCAGAGGGCGGCCACTAGAGGAAACCCAAGAGTTGGAACTTAAACTGAGACGATTCTGTCCGACACCGGGATGGGTATCCGGTGTGGCTTAGTGGATAAAGCATCAGCACGTAGAGCTGAAAACCCGGGTTCACGTCCCGGTGCCGGAGAGAATTTTTCTCTGTTCCATTGCTCTTTCATCGTATGATGACGCAGAATATCTGCATGGAAATATCATATGTACTTCGGTACATTAAAATAATATATATTACACAGGATGTTTCAGAAATAAGTACCGAATTTTTTTAGTGATCCTAATAGGTTGGGTCTGGTTATTCATTTTAAAGATAGGAACCTGGTATCCCTATGAGTCGCTTTCATCTTACGTGATGCCGAAGTTGGCATAGCGTGCCCTTGGGGGTTAGGCAGCCGGACGTGATTTGGAATGAAAGAGAGAACAATATGTACAGAGTAGGCTCTTTTTAACATCCCAAAATAGTATGGGGTTTGAAGCACAAGAGGTCTACTTTGGTTAAGAAGAGAAGATCAGATTTATTTACATTTACTTGAACGTAACTCACAGAAGGTGTTCAAAGTGTTCGCCGTTGCCCTGATGACACAGTTCCATTCATCAGATCAAGGACCGTTGGACATCATGTGCGTTATCGCGTTTTCCGCAACGGTAAGACGAATGTCAGGTAATCTATGAAGAATCCTTAACACCATCTCACCAAACTATATCTCGCTACCACCAATTCTATGAAAGCTAAATAACCTAGTAGTTGATACAGCGTCGTTAAATTACCAAATAAATGCATTGAATTATAATTGTGGATATTGTGAGAGAAAGGATAGGGACAGGTGAAGCTTCCAACCTCCAGTCTTGTTCTAGAGAAGTGAAATTACGTTCGATGACATAGTTCAAATCCGAATTCTGACAATGCTAACCCTGTTCTAGTTAACGGATGGGCTTTCATCATTCCTTGATGTAATAGGCTCGGTCACTTGTGTCACTTCTTTGTGACGCGTCCGACACTGTTCTATTACATTTCCGGTCTCGTCAATCTGAACGTCAGGCTTTTCCAACCCGTCTCACACATCACGCAGTCCTTTGATCTCGCTCGGCAGAAAGCCACTTTGCCTTCACATTCCTAACCGCAAGTTCTCTTGCTTTTGTAGCTAAAACGTGTAGTTACAGTACATTGAATGCTCTCGTGTGTTCACCCTTAAGTTGTTTTCATTTATACAGGCTCAGTTTGTAGTCTGGCTGCTTCTTACCGACGGGCCCAGGAATCGATTTCATGCGGATGCCGCTATTTATATTATAAACAGAACGTACTAGTATGTAGGTAGGGTTACTGCGAAAATTTTTATTTTCTTTGCCGGTCTTATTCTACCAGCAGGCCGAATCTGTTTTTACCACATTAATTGCCGAAGGGGTTTCGAGTCGTTCTCTCCCTGTAATGATACATTTTACTCCATTTTATAAATTTCGATTAAACATACAATAATACAGTTTCTACAAAATTTACCTTAGGCTACTCTATGTTTTCAATTTGAATAAGATGCATTTCATTATGTGCAATGTTTTGAAACCCTACAAACCGAATAGGCCTAATTATATTTAAATTTAAAGTATTTATTTAAAAATTTATATCCCACATAATTTCCAGAAAATTAACAAATGCTCAACATAAAATATACAAAGATAACATGTAGAACACCTCGTAAAATTTCAGGTAGGCTATTTTAACATGTTATGTGCTGAGAAAATGGCTGAGGAGGAAATGAGGAAAATTTAACATTATAATAGGGAACTTAGTAACCTCTTTCATAGTATTTAAATAATCTTCATTTTCTTGCTTTTCTTAATTCTTCGTGGCTTTTCAGCGTCGTGTTTTCCTTTCTTTTTTTGTACAAACATTCGATAACTACACAATGCCGACCTCCTTCGACGTGTAGTTACCACGACACAGGACTACCCATGAGACAATATAGGAAAATAACAAATAAAAGGATACACACCCAGTCCCCTGATATCAAGATATTTTCCATAGGTTGTTTACGACAGCGACGGTTCTTCTTGTTTCTGTGTCAAGATATAATGTAGCCTGCAGTACTAGTTTCCTTTCGTGGATCTGGATTTTAGACTCACAATGGAGTCTGTTTTCCTTCCTCATTCCCAAGTTCGAGTTCGGTTAACTGCGACTATAATTTGTTATGATTGCATTCAAATTGTGTAAATGCAAATACTCTTTGTTGGCCTAATTTCTTCATCAGTCATTATTTCATTCATTTATTTGTCCGTTCGTCCGTCCACCCACCCATCCACTCACCCATCTGCCTGCCTATCTATCTATCTATCTATCTATCTATCTATCTATCTATCTATCTATCTATCTATCTATCTATCTATCTATCTATCTATCTATCTATCTATCTATCTATCTATCTATCTATCTATCTATCTATCTATCTATCTATCTATCTATCTATCTATCTATCTATCTATCTATCTATCTATCTATCTATCTATCTATCTATCTATCTATCTATCTATCTATCCTATCTGTCTGTCTGTCTGTCTGTCTGTCTGTCTGTCTGTCTGTCTGTCTGTCTACCCATCCATCCACCTACCACTCACCCACCCACCCATCCACCCACCCTGTCTTTCTTATTCTATCCTATCCATCTACCTACCTACCTACCTACCTACCTATCTACTCACCCACCCCTAATTTGTGGAATCAACACCGATAAATTTACAAGGGATGAGTAGTATATTAATATTTTATTGAGTTATTTATTATTATTATTATTATTATTATTATTATTATTATTATTATTATTATTATTGTCATTAGGACAAACGGAGGATAAGCCACTGGCATATCGCCATTGTGGCATCTCTAGAATTAAGTTTTGACATAAGGGCGAGAAATGATGGATAAATTTATCCCAGAACCCTTTCTTTCAAGAACAAACTCATTTTAGGAGCCACAAATACACGACACGGACCTTCCATGTTTATTTTCATTTCGAAAAAACGTAAGTTCACCGCCATGGCTTAATGGATAGTGTTAGCGCTTCACATCCAAGCGGTCGATTACTTGTTGGCCGGAGATTTATCCTCATTTTACAGCACTGAGAACTTATCTCCTTGCATCTAATTTGCTCTGTGGCCTTACATCGTATTGATCACATGGTCAGGGAGGCCAAAATATGAGAGAGTGTAGTATTGGTTCAGAGATTTAACCTTCTTTACTCTGAATTTTTGTGTGTAGTTAGAAAAGGCGGTGGCAGATACGACAAAGAAAGAAACGCAGAGAAAAGGAAGCCGTGCTAAGTATTTTTATCACGACGAAACTGACGAACGCCTAGGGTGACTAGATTCACATCGGTAAAAAAGAGGACACAGAGCTTAAAAAAGGAGGGCATTGTTCGGAATAAGAGGACAGAGAATAACTACTTAGATTTAGGCTTAGGCTTTTATTTACTTTAATTTACATCTATATCTATCTCATTACGAATTATTTACAGTACAGTTTCAGGCTGATATCGTACTTAAAAGTATGTATATTAACATCTATTTTATTACAAAATAATTATGATAAAGTTAATAATAATGATTTTACAGTTAGATACATATGAAAGTCAAGGGAATTATAATTATTAAAGACAGAAAATATCTATTTAGACTTTCGTTTGCACCTCGATCTCTCGATTTACTAGCTACCTGTGAGCAACGACCATAACAAGGAGGAGCAAAGAGAGTTATGATCGTTGGCAAAAAGTATTCCGTCGATGCTACTGCTACATACAAGCAAATTACTTGAAAATGGCTTTAAATCAGATAATTTCAAAATATCAGGCATAGACACAAGTTACGAAAAGGAGGACATTTCTTGATTTTTTTTTTCTTAAATCCGCTCGGACCCCGGACAAAGGCCTAAAAAGGAGGACATGTCCGGATAAAAGAGAACGTCCGGTCACCCTACGAACGTCGGATGCTACAGCAAATATTTTAATTAGTGGGACACTGAGTAAGTTTTATAATTCAGTCGTACAAGAATAGTGTCGAAATGTTTTGAGTGATCTTAAAAATGGAACATTTTATCCATTACACAAGCTGTCAGAAAATATTTCACGTATGGAAGATCTGTTTCACAGCTGAAAGGCATAACTAGGCGTCTTTCCATAATTGCATTACTTTCATACACGCTGTGCGAGAACATGATTATGACGGAGTGATTTCCTTATTTTGTTGCAGCAATGCCTTTGTGTGTCATGTGGAGCTACATGAACAATGGGCTCCGCGCTCGATGCGCCTTAGATTACCTTTTCTTGCCCGCGTCGGATTCCCTTCACGTGCAGTCACAGGGGTAGATTTAAGCTCCACTAATCCTACTAATGGGAGAAGGCGTTTCCTATAGAATGCTTACTACCCGACATAATTGAGGCCCGATTACCTCCCGTAGAGTAATTGAACAAACAGAATCGAATCTACCGGATTTCAGGTTGGATGATTAACTATTTTGTATTAGCGTTTACGTCTTGTTCAGTAGTTAATTCAGACTCATTTTCACTACAGACTCTTAGTCTCTATCAACTGCTACATTGTTCAATAGTCTATAGTGAAGTGTGAACGTGTATGACTTTCTATAACTGATTATTTCGCATCAAGGATGTTATTAATATTCAAATATATGCAGTTTCTATTAGAAGTCTCGTGAAGCCTATGAAAAATATTTTTATTCCGAATAAAACTGATTTCTTTGCTGAGTACATTTGTTTCTTCTACTTTTTCTTCTTAAGTTTCTTTGTCTTATTTAACCCCTTCCATTTTATCGGCTTAGGCTGGTCATCGACTGTCGTTATTTTATCCAAATTATTTTTTTCAGAAGTCGGAAGAAGAAAATTCTTCAAATTTCTCATATACACAGACATGGAAGTCATTATAAAGGCATGGATATTTGTAGAAAATTAACATTTTCAGTTCGAATATTTGTGCACAATCTATCTGCAATAATATGAGATCCAGTACAATGACAAATTAATTCAAATGGTATCGCATCTGATGTCAGTAGTACAGTATATGACAAGACATCAACGATTCAGTTGGTAGAGGGTGGAACTCCCTATAAAGGCAGTCAGCTCTGTGTAGTGTTAGGGTGTGCGTACTTGGCTGTATTGCAGTTAGTAAACAGACATCATTAGTGACAGTTCTTGTTGTGTACATAAGCCACTATTGTGACAATTCCACGCGCAAAACATATTTTATCATGTGATGAAAAAGCAAAAATCGGTGCGTACAAGGAAATGGGACTCTCTAATCGTCAAATCTCCAAGAAGTTGAACTGTTCTAGTTCAGTAATTTTTATAATTTTGTTAGATTGGGTGCACGATATAGAAAGAACGGAAAATATGGACAAAGTAGAAAATTATCTGAGGCATCGAAACGGTTACTTTTACGCAAAGCAAGGGTCACAAACCGTTATTCTTCGCAACTTGTTGCTGATTTACAGTTGCCAGTAACTGCCAGACGTGTACGAAAAATTTTGTCAAATGACAAACACCTTGCATTAAAAAATGACTGCATAAACCAGCTCTAACACCCAAACATAAACACATTAGATTGGAGTTTGCTGTAAAAGATATGTCATGGACTTCAAAATGGGATAATGTGATATTCAGTGACGAGAAGAAGTTTAATTTAGATTGGTCGGATGGATTTCAATATTATTGACATTATCTGAGAACATAGCAGCAGAACAGAAATTTTGATGATGGAAGTGTTATGATTTGGGCAGCCTTCTGATCTAAAGGTAAATCACGCATTGCTTGGCTGAACACTAGAATGAACTCAAACATGTACACTGAGATGCTAGAGACAGAATTGATTGAAATTTGTGAGGACCTAGGGGAAGAAAGTCTAATTTTTCAACAAGGTAATGCATTTCTGCATTCTTTTGCTACAATCAAAAAGTACGTAGTCCAGATTTGAACCCCGTGGAAAACCTTTGGAAAATACTTCCAAGGCATGGTTATCGTAATGAAAGGCAATTTGAAGCCGTATGTGAGCTGAAAAGAGCGATACGAGAAGAATGGACCACAATTTGAATGCCAGAACTACAAACCCTAACAAAAACAATGCCTAAGAGACTTTGTGAGGTAATTAGGAAGAACGGAGGTTCGGTAATGTACTAACAATGCGATAACACAACAGGACAGAGAGTGCCTTTATACCAATTTTCATCCAGGAATTGCAAATGCCTTGTTTTGTTACTCGTGTTATGAAAGAAACTAATGATTTTTGTATGTCTTATAACTACTACTATCATAATAAATTATTAGATACATGTATGCTTAAGATACTGTACCTATTATTTTCAGTAGGAAACACAGTGCCTTTATACTGATTTCCACTACTGTAGTATCACTCACTAGGAAAAGGTTCAGATACCAAATTGGTCACTAGCGATTACATTTCATTTTAGAAAACAATAATGAAATGACTGAAGTTATTGTTCTGGAAAACATGTATTTCGATAGACACCCACAGAATCCATTCGGACTATTGACATATTAATAGAATCCTGCGTTTTATTACCTAAAGTAAAGCCTCCGAGCAACGCACAACAGTGTAGGTATGTACGGAGTATAGCGCAATGTACACACTTAGGTCTGCTGTTCAATGAACCATGTCAAAAAAAACCAAAGCTAGGCGATTGGAAATGAGTAATCCAATAGCAGAATTTGGTAGCAAGCACTTTATTAGGAAAGAAGAAAAAGTCTTGTATCAGAAAGAAAGAGTAAGTTTTGTTTTGAAACACTTAAAATGTTTTCAGTCATTCGTTTTAATGTATAGAGATTCATAAAGCAAGTAGTGAATACGTGTCTTGTATCGCACGGTATTATTATTTAATTCGTAAACATATGTTGCGCGTTTAATTAGCTTCGAATTTTTCTCTTGCTACGTTCTTTATTTCCACAGCGATGTCCTCATTTGTTCATCTTCTTAGAAGAGGCAGTACTTCCATCGGTACGCACCTCTCGCTCCCTCGGCGTGCCTACATACACACGTCAAAACAGACAGCAACGCCACCATTGCTTTTCGATAATCGTTCCTTGCGCGAGCTATAACCGCATAAGCGCTACTGTCGCGTCAGCTGTCAAACTTTGGCATATTTTATACGTCTGGAGTTGCGCGATTGTGTTCCGCAACCGCAAGCCTTCCCTATATCAGCATGCGGAAGTTGTATGGGTATTGCAGTATTGTACCTCCATGATTTCAATCCATCCTACTTTTAACAGTTGTAGGTTATAAGTAGATGAAATGATGGAGAAGATGGAGTGTGTTAGTGGAATCAAAGATAGAAACGGGAGTTCCGAGAAAAATCATTTTTACATCTTCTTTGTCAATACAAATTACGTCACGACGACGCCGAAGATCGAACGAAAGTCTTCTGGGTAGAAGTTCAAGGCACTAACGCTGAGCCATAGACGCAGTTATTTGGCTTCATGGATGCGTAAATGGATGGATGGAAACAAACAAATAATGAGTGAGTATAAAGAAGTTTAGAAAGGAATGGCACCTACAAAAAAGAATAATACAGAAGGAGTCCACCGCTGTGGAGTAACGGTCCTGACAGTGAAAGGAGTGAGTCCGGGTTCAAATCCTGTTTGGGACAAGTTACCTGGTTGAGGTTTTTCCTGGGTTTTCCCTCAACCCATTAAGAGCAAATGCTGGGTAACTCTCATTTCACTGGCACTATCATCTTCACTTCATTCAGACGCTAGATAACCACAGCAGCAGTGTTGCCAACACATAAATTGTATCACCGTCAATCTAACACCTGGAAATCCGTCGAATCCGTCAAAATAAAAAAAAAGATCCACTCAATATATGTATATACAAATAAAAAGCAAATTTTAACACAACTTACTTACCAATTTTGATTAAAATAATAATTTGTCAACCTTTGACTTGATTACGAGGAAATATGCGACACAGGTAGAGCTGTTGAAAGAAAAAGTAAAATCCCCCAAAAATTCAACAATTAAAATGACAACAGCTAAAAAGATCAAAAGACGATGTAAATCGTAAATTCTGCCAGAAAATCCGTCATCCGTCAAAACCATTCTTTTCTCGTGCGCTTCGTTGAAATTCCGTCCAGTTGGCAACATTGCACAGCAGTTGATAAAACGTCGTAAAATAAACAATTAAAAATACAGAATGTACAAGTAAACAGTAAAACGTAAAGTTGGAAGGAAAGAAATTTAGGCAAATTATATTAGACCTTTTACTAGCTTCAGTGTGAATGTTATTTATTTATTTATTTATTTATTTATTTATTTATTTATTCTGGTGTAGTTAAGGTCATCAGACCTTCTCTTCCACACCACCAGAAATATAAATGAAATAATAGAAATAAAAAGAGAAAAAAATACACTATGAACAAAATAAAGCCACACAAAAATATACACAGGTTGCAGTCACACAAACTTTAAATGAGTGATTAAGTTAGTCACCATCGTGTCATTCTCATGCTATCGTTTCTGAATTAAATGATAATTCCGTAAAAGCTCAAATTTTAGCTCATGGTGAATCACATTGAAGTTGCAAATACTGTAGAAGACGACGGTATACTGTTAACTTCTTCGTTTACAAAAAGTATACTCATTAACTGCACAAACAAGAGAATAATCCAATTATTTCCTTTACATTTTGTTGAAGGCCCGAGTTTCAGCCTTCTAATTGCAGTGATGTCTCTCATGCAACGAGTATGATTTACGTGAAACTTGACTTTGAATTAGCGCACGCCATGTTTACCGTCGTTACTAGGAATCTTTATAGCCTGAGAATGAAAGAAGAAATTCCTTGGAAGCGCACGGAGGCGACGCCTCCTATTAAGGCTTGTTTCTGTTCGCTTATCTTCAGCCGCGGTATCTGCAACTTGTTTTATGTCTCCTTGCCTTGTTAATTGGATGCTCAAGCGTTTGTGACACTCGCTGTTGTGCAGGAAATAAAGGCACAGTAGGATGTCAGGCAATTTCCGTCACAGTCTTCAATTACGCCGAGAAGTTTGATTGGTGGCCTCTCCGCTTTATGATTCCTCGCACAAGTCTCCCCAGTTTTCAATCATAAAGATCGTTTACTGCCTGCCTTGATGTATTGATCGGCTGCTCTTCATTATTCTCGTGTTTTATTTCTCCTGTTAATTTTACAATTCTTTCACAATTTGATGAGACTTGTGGTGCAGTTTTTGTGTTTCGGCCGTCCTGTGAGACAGAAAGTTATCAATGTTTCGGAAATGATACAATTTCTGCTTTCGCGGACGGAGGTAATAAGAGTGTATCTCATAATAGTGTTTTACCAGCCAGCTTGGAAGAAGAATAAAAGAGGATGAAATTAAGAAGAAAATAACGAAAGAAAGATATATGAAAAAAATAAAGGACTAAATAATGGAGGAAGAAAGGAGGCAACAAAGAAGAAGAGAAAAGAAAGAACGGAAGTTAGTAAAACAAATAAAGGCAGAAAGTAGCAGGCATGAAGAAATAAATGAAGACTATAATATATTATAGTAGGTAAAGAAAAAAATCAATTAAATTCAGGAATGTGCCATGTGGAATGCAAGGAAAAGAAAGAATTAAAAGAAACGAATGGGCAATAAAGCTATGAAGAAAACAAAAGAAAATTCAATGAAAGAGAGAGAAATAATGAAAGGATAAAGAAGAAAATCAAGAAGTGTGTATAAGTATTTGACAAGGAAAATTTGAAAGACGAGAAATTCTACAGGTATGAAACAAACAGGCTAAAGGGTGATAAAATTATAGGATGATTAAAAACAAGGAAAAAAAAAAAAAACATAAAATATATGTAGTTGGCAAAGAAGAGAACTAGTGGACTGAATGGATTATGAAACAAACGCTCGATTTCGACCGCATTTTTAACAGGGACGCAACAGAGTGAGAACCGAATAGAGACTGTAGCTTGATGTAGAACATTTCGTTGAGTATGAATCCGTTCCAAACTCAGTTTCGATCGGAGGTGGACTTAACGGGTTTTGTTTCGGAGCTCCTCATTTGCACTATTGATCAAGCATGCAAGGACTGACTGACCACTAAGCTCTTATCGTGGCTGTGAGACCACCATGTATGTTACCTAACGACTATCCGATCACCAGAGGATAAGCTAGCCTCCTTTGGTATGGCCGTAGCCTTAAACTCAGGACAATTCTGGACATGTGTAACTATTACTGAGGAAAAGTATGAAAAGATACAGTGAAGAAACAGGAGGGGAAAAGAAATATTGAAAGATTACAAAAAATAACGCAGAATATAACAAAACAAGAATGAAGAAAAAAGATAAAGTAATGGCTTAAGAAGCGACAGGCTACTAGCGCCAGCATAGCTAGGACTGTAGCGCATTTGCATACTGCTCCGGAGCTACTATCGGGCATGGATTTTATTCCAGTTTGGGGTGATTATATGGTTGAGTTTTATCCGAGGTTTCGCCAACTGTAAGCGAATTCATTACTAGGATAATTCTCGCCCTCATCTCGGCAAATACCATCTCACAATTATCAAATCCAGCGACGCTAAGTTACCTAATATTTCATACAATGCCGTTAAATAATATGATGACTTTACAAGGCGAAATAATAATTAAACAGTAGTAGAACCGAAATGTTTCGCATTTTTTAGTTAAAGCATAGCAATAATTTTGGCCATTCCTTGTATAACTCTGTAGCTAAATTAAACCCAACACTTTTAGTACGTTATGTCAACCACTGAAATATAATAACAAAATAAAATAATGTTTTAATGTCTTCAATTTGATGAATAAAGTTATATGTACCAGGTGTGTTAAAAAATATCGAACCTTTGGTTGAAAAAAAAGTAATTTATTCATACACAATACATCTACTGTAATCTCTTTCAAAATAATCCCCTTGATAATGGACACTTCTCGTAGCGGTCCCGCCATTGTTGGAAGCACTTTGCATCTTTTGGAATTATATTCAGCTGGTCCTTCGCGTTCCGCATAATTCTTCTCTTGATTAAAATTGCATCCTTTTCAGCGGCATTTTCAACTTGTGGTATCACCAAAAAACTTATGGAGCAATGTTCGGGAAGTAGGGAGCCTGACGAACCAAGGGATTGCTGTGTTTGGTCAACAAAGTCTGAATTTGATGCGAGTGCATTATCGTGATGGAACTGCCAAGTTGTCGCTGTCCACACATACGGTCAAAATGTAATGTAGGCTAATACCGATCCAATGCTTACCCCACCTCGTTTGCAAGTTCTCGGACTCTGATACGACGATCCTATATGTCCGAAGTTCGCACTCGGTCAAAGACGTTGTCATTTCGGCTTGTTGCGGACTTACCGGGACACGTTTCGCTGTCCTCTAATATGCGGCCATCTTTGTAGTGGTTGTACAATGATACCATGTGCATATTATTTCCAATACCTTAAAGAATGTGGGTATTCCGTGTCATTCCGTGGATATGTTATATTATTGGCTAGGACCACACCGTACACAAGCCTGGATCTTACGGTAGTGGCTAGAAATATTTTTGCTTTATAATTTTAATTTGTACTCACTAACTAGCTAGTTAAATTAAATTAAATTATTCCCAATACCAAACATAATTCCTGTTCTCAATTAATTAATTCCATGTAATTTCCAATACCTCCCGCTAGAGAAGGTCGTGACGTCACACAGCTACTTCCTGTTAACTCATGCGTTCTGCTGTTCACGTCTGTTGTTGCCTAGAATCGTTGCCTAGAAGGCATTGTTTACAATGTTGAAGCGTTAAGTCTGTTAGTCGCTGTTCAATTTCAAACATGGAAGTCGTTGACATGTTAGTAACGACAAAATACGAGTCGTCTTATATAAATAAAGGTTACAAGTACAGCGTAATCAAACGAAATAAATCTACGACGAATTGGTTGTGTGAAAAAATATCAATATACAGTGTAAAACGCAGAGGAAGAATTACAACAAACGAAAATTACCAAGTAATATCTGTTGGTAGTGAACATAGCTGTTTTGCTGATGTAGCAAGATGTGAAATAGAAAAACTTAAATTCATTTGTAAGAAAATGGCAAGAAAAGAATTGACGCCCATGCTAGCAGTGTATAGGAAAGTATTTCACGTAGTTTCGAGTTTAGGTTACGAGTTTGTGACGGAAATTTCCCAATTCAATTCTCTAGTAGTCTACAATTCTGACTTTGTTGTAGATTATCTTTATTGTAATTATCATTTACAATTTATGACGCATGTATCAAAATATACGGTCATTGTGATAAACAGTATTGGGAATGGCGGTAATGGCAGAACCATAAACAAACAGTATTGGAAATTACTAGTTTTTAAGTAGTGTCGGAAATGTAAGTATTGGAACTAACATATATTCTCTGCGAGATGCTCATGTCATTATCCCTGAAAGCCTGTTGGATCTTGTGAATAGTTTACACTTGGGTATCCCCAGAATTTTGGTAAAATTTGATGCAATATCCCTACTGAAGTCATTTGGCAATCCGACGGGCGTTCACTACACTTCTTCACCCATAGGCCGATTGTCAGCGACTGACGCTCAGTGTTGCCAACTGAAGTGCACGGAAAGTCCACAAACAGCAGTTTAAAGTCGCTAGATTCGTCATTGTCAATACTTTTATTTTTGTCTTTAGAGACTGTTGAAAAAGTCTCTAACTCCCTATTTAATCAATGGAAAAATTAAGAGAAATTGTCGCCGGAAAATAATTTAAATTCGCCGGATTTAGCAAAAAAAAACCGCTAATTTGCTGACGATTTGTAAGAGCGATAAAATATTCACGCATGCGCATGAAAGTCCCCTACACATCTCCACGAAAGAGGACTCCCAAAATTCATTTTTGTTTACGCGGGAAAAAATTAAGGTTCTTTTTTTTTAACACACCTCGTATATAAATTACTTATCCTATATTACATTTGTATTCACAAACTTCGAAATATTTTTATGAACATATACAGCTGACTCCCGATAATTCGCGGTAATTAAGGCTCAAATTTCTGCGAATTATCGTAAGGAGAAGAAAATAATGAGTTATCCGCATTTTATATTATTAAAAGTCCAGTAAAAGTTAGTCTGACAGGGTATTATTAAAATACACTTCCAAATCAAGTGCAAAATGTGAAATGGTGTAAAACATTTTGAAACATAATATATATACTGCACTGCGATGAGATAGAATCTTAAAACAAGAAACGCAAGTTTTACAAAATATCATAAGACACTTTAGTTTAACAAAAATAATGTCATCTTTTGTTTTATTTCTAAAAGGATCATTTTTAACTGACAGTCTGTTATATTTAATTTCAGGACTACTCATTTTGAAAGAACACAAGCACTAACACTATTTGAAATTCGAACAACACACAAACTTTTGATATGAAAAGACGTACAGCATAACAGCAGATTTGATTGACCAGACCAACTCGGCGTAGGTCGCGAAAGATAGAGTAGAGAGGGAGAGGTGATAATATATTTTAGAGGAGGGAGAGAGTAAATCGAGTAAAAACGAAAATGACAACGTTACTTCCCCCCCCCCAAAAAAAACAAGAATCGCGAATTAGTCACAAAGCGCATAGGCATACATACATACATACATACATACATACATACATACATACATACATACATACATACATATTATATACCTAATTTATTTAGTTTTTTTCTGAAATTGTTCTAGTATGTTCAATTACAAAATTTGTAATTTATTTTCTATCTTAATACTATACTTTGTGTTTTTTATTGTAGCGCTTATCTGCTAGTTTTTAGTTCATTTCTATATTTATCCCGCAGTAAATATTATTTCTGAACTGCGACCGAACACGAGCACTGTTCATTTTGTCCTCAAAGTTATTTATACATAGTCTGTTTTTATATATGGAGACATTATTACAAAATAGTCCTAGCCATTTTAATGAAATTAAGTTAGTGACACATTAGGTACTATTTTGAAATATACTGTATATAGACTCCAGAAACGACCCATGTCAGATGCAATAGCCACAAGGACAAACACTAGTTGTACGGAAACAGCTGACATATGTTGTTCTTTTTATTTTTTATTGAGCCCCTGAATTTTGATAAAGGCTGTTTTTGTAATAATGTCCTTCATGTATTATTACTATAAGTGTGATATATATATATATATATATATATGTGTGTGTGTGTGTGTGTGTGTGTGTGTGTGTGTGTGTGTGTGTGTGTGTGTGTGTATTTATGAACTAAACGTATTAAGCGTAAAAAATTAATAATCGACTAAAAATTAAGCAAAATAATTAATAAGATAGCAATAAATTAATAAAAAGATACAGAGAGGAATTGCACGAAGAAAAATATGGAAAATAAAAGTAACGATGGGACATGTTAAGACACACGACAATTCTGAACATGTATCAACACTACATTGAGCAAGATAGATATACATGTGAGGAGAAAATATGAAAGATAAAGCGAAACAAAACTCCCTCACGGAAATACTATTTTTATTGACAGTAAAATGCAGTAGTATCATACATTCACTCGGGTCGCTATAACAATACGACCGTTAAGACTAAGGTTATAGCGCTCCACAAAGCATTTCATTTCGGCGTAAAGATGAAAGACAGTAACTCAATATTTGATATGGCAGGCATTGTGTGACACAAGCCTGAGCCAGGTCCCCCGCCATGTACACGGCGCTTCGTTTAATTTGATCTCAAAGCTACGTGCCTCCTTTCATGCTTCACGGCAGTGCTGCAATGAATTCCATTCATATGTGCGGTTATTCACATTCCTGCAGCTTGCGTCGGCCTATCTATATTACTGATAGCTCAAAAACTCGACAAGGTACACCAATGACGAAGTCTTTCTTTGTGGAACATCCTGCCATTTTAATTAATTTTACGCATTATTATTAACTTACTACTACTACTACTACTACTACTACTAGTACTACTACTGCTATTATTACTACTACTACTACTACTACCACTACTACTATTAGTAGGTCTTATATTATTACTATTATTATTATTACTATTATTATTATTATTATTATTATTATTATTATTATTATTATTATTATTATTATTATTATTATTATATAATGAAGCTGTATTGGAAAGAGTGGATGAAGAAAGAATGATGCAGAGACTGATCAGAAAGAGAAAAAGGAATTGGCTGGGACATTGGCTCAGAAAAAACTGCCTACTGGAAGGAATGGTGAACGGGAGAAGAGTTCGTGGCAGAGGAAGATATCAGATGATAGACGACATTAAAATATATGGATCATATGCGGAGACAAAGAGGAAGGCAGAAAATAGGAAAGATTGGAGAATGCTGGATTTCCAGTGAAATATCTGTCATTTGGCAGGACTCTATGTATTTATGTATGTATGTGTTATTATTATTATTATTATTATTATTATTATTGTTATTACTTTATTATTGTTTTCACAAGTATGTAGATTCATAGGCCTATACAGGATGTTTCCGGGCTAGTGATACGAACTTTCAGGGATGATAGGGAAGGGCACATGTATCAATTTGAGGTAAGGAACCCTGGTCCGGAAATTAGTGAGTCAAAAGTTACAAGCAAAAATAGTTGTGTGGAAATGAAATAATTTTATTCCTCTGTACACCTTATTTATGTGTATTTATCTGTACATCTTACACATACGGTATTCATCTGACGTTGTTTACGTTGTCTACTTACAGTATTCCATTCACTGCGCTGTCTGAGGAGTGGGGACAGGAAACTACACTAAAGCAATGCAGATAGCGTAATGTGTAACGGACATGGTCGGTCCTGATATGCACGTCTGTAGACAGCAGTGTATGTGTACAAGTTGCAGTGTCTAGTCGATCAGTCCTTGTGAAATGGAGGAGTACACGAGAGCGGAATAAGCAGACCTGATTTTCGGATACGGGTGAGCCAATGGGAACAGTAGACAAGCTCACAGATTGTATCGGGTACAAGTATCCACGTAGGAGACATCCGGCCCATACCATCTTGCCACGACTCAATTCAATTTTTTTTCAATTTTATTTAAATTTATTTATTTCAATTTATTTAAATTCAAATATACAGAATAAAGAAATATAATTACAAAAACAAACAAAGAGAAATACAAATAAAATAATACAAGCAATATAAAAAGAAGATACAGTAGTATTAACAAAATTTGAGACCGAATGAGCAGCGCTCGTGCTCGGTCGCAGTTCAGATATAATATTAAAATAAAAAATAATAATAATAATATAAATAAATAAGTAAAATAAAATAGGAACTAAAATATAATTATAATTACAGCGGCAATGGAATTAAGTATATAATATAATATTAACACTAGAGAAGAATAATATCGCACGTGAAAAGTAGGATTAACACATATTTCAAAATTATAGAATACAAATATAATATAGGTTGATTAATTCATACACATAGGCTATAAATTTATTTAATCAAATTTAAGATATTAACACGTTTCTAATTTTCTTGTTATATGTTAGTGGGTTACATGTTAGAAGTTCTGGGTGTAATTTAGTTAAAGCATTGTACAACCGAGGGCCAAAATTTATGCTATGCTTTAGACCAGCAGATGTGAGACATTTAGGTTCTACTAATGTTGAATTAATATTTCGTCTTGTGTCATAATTGTGTGTCTGTAATACAAACTTATTACGATTTTTATGATAAAATTTTAACAGCGTATACTTATAAATTTGTTCAATATTAAATACATTAAATTCAGAATAAATTAATTTAGTTGGATAATCGAAACGTTTCTTCAAACAAATTTTAATTATTCGTTTTTGTAGTAAATTTAACGGACTAAGATTAATTTTTGTACTTCCACCCCAAACAATTATACCATATTGAATGACTGTTCCAAAGGTTAAGGGAAGGAGAGAACGTGGTGCGAAATTACAATTCCATTTCCACTATTTTTGCTTATAACTTTCGACTCAGTCATTTCCGGACCATGGTTCCTGATCTCAAATTGATACACGTGCCCTTCCCCTTCATCCCTGAAAGTTTGTAACACCAGCCTGGAAACACCCTGTATATTCATTCCACTTAAATGTTGAGTAGCCTATAATACGTCAATACGGCTGATTCACTTTTAATACTTTACTGTACACTCGATCGATTCATGAACGAACCGTTCATTCGAACTACTGATAATAAAGAATCGTAAGAATGGATTCGTGGTGTGAGAGAATCGTCGTTCAAAAGAATCACACATATCGTGACAAATTGGCATGGAATTGTAGCCAACCAACAATAGGATTCTAATTTTACTTGTTTGAGGTAATCTGTCAGCTGTCAGTTCTGAACCGTGCCGAATGCTCCCGAACGAGAAGAAGCAAAGGAAGTTCTTTAATTAGCAAGAACAGGTTAAATATCTGAAGATAGAGATAATACACTAATACACAACTGATAATAAGCAAAGATTTCTAAATCTAGTACTACATGTATGATGAAAAAAGGATAAGAATGGAAGCAAAATACTAAAATTTTTATGTATGTAAAACAATGAAATGAAAATGAAAATCGGAAAGTTATCCTTTGTAGAGGTGGAAAATTCAAATACTTGGGAGCAAAAGTAACAAATATAAATGATACTCGGGAGGAAATTAAACACAGAATAAATATGGGAAATGCCTGTTATTATTCGGTTGAGAAGCTTTTATCATTCAGTCTGTTGTCAAAAAATCTGAAAGTTAGAATTTATAAAACAATTATATTACCGGTTGTTCTTTATGGTTGTGAAACTTGGACTCTCACTTTGAGAGAGGAATATAGGTTAAGGGTATTTCAGAATAAGGTGCTTAGGAAAATATTTGGGGCTAAGAGGGATGAAGTTACAGGAGAATGGAGAAAGTTACACAACACAGAACTGCATGCATTTTATTCTTCACTTGACATAATTAGGAACATTAAATCCAGACTTTGAGATGGGCAGGGCATCTAGCAGTATAGGCGAATGCAGAAATGCTTATAGAGTGTTAGTTGGGAGGCCGGAGGGAAAAAGATCTTTCGGGAGGCCGAGACGTAGATGGGAAGATAATATTACAATGGATTTGAGGGAGATGGGATATGATGATAGAGATTGGATTACTCTTGCTCAGGATAGGGACCAAAGGCGGGCTTATGTGAGGGCGGCAATGAACCTCCGGGTTCCTTAAAATCCTATTGTAAGTAAGTAAAACAATGAGCACGTGCCTGAAATTTGAATAGTTAAATAGAAATGTAATGCGAAAAATATACTTGATAGTGAGGGTGAGTTTATAAATTATAATTAAGAAATATTATCTTGCATAATTTTGTGAATTAATGGAGGTAATGATAAATGGTTCTAGCTAATCAGAAAATCATCCAATGTCTCAACTCTCATACCATCTATGCGAGAGATGTAGAACGTTTTGATTCTACCCTGAGTTTGCAAAGGAAAGAGTCCTTTGTTCACGATTCAGAAAATACTTGGAATCATAGAGTGGGAAGAATTCTAAACGTATCGTTAGAATCGACACATGATGTAGGATTGAATCGTTGGAATCTACTCCCGAAAAGGAATCGTGTTATCCAAATCTACTGAAATATGTAATCGGCTACGCAAGGTCACGTGCTCTTTATCTCTCCTTGTCGTTGGCCCGTAGGAGGGAACAGGCTAAGGCATATTACATTTTCCCGATATCCATTGCGCTGGCTGTACATTAGTGAGACTGAAACTCGACTGTACATCTATAGTCTGAAATTCTGTTACAACTGACTATAGGTCTATTAGAAAGTATCAAATGTAAATTCATATCGTTATGTTGGCATAGATTTCTGTCCATTGACTCCAAAAATGGCAAACGAGAAAAATTGTGATTATTTCAAGTATCACATTTTATAGGCTATTCAAGACGCCAATATCTTGATACCCTACTGCAATTATTCAAGGTCCTCAAAAGTAATATAATTTGTGAAACTTCTTAAACAATATTAGATTTTGTATGTAAGGGATCACTATCTTTTGTACAAGAGAAATTCTAAATATTTTTCTTCTTGCATTAAAACTGCCAAAATTTTTTTAGAATAATTTATTGGTCGATCAGCGCATTTAGCACTATTTAGATCAATTCTAAATAAATTAAATAAACATATACAAATACAATTTTTAACATTAAACTGAGGGCAGCCTTGATTAGACTTCTCAGCGAACAAAAAAAATTACTCGTAATAAGCAATATAGGCTACACATACATAGGAGGAAAACTGCCATCATGTATACCAGTAAGTCTGATCTCTATTTACCTTATTGTATTCTATTTCTTATTTATGATCTGACGATGTTTTGCCTAAGTTATTAATCCCAATTTTCTGGGAAAGTGAACTGTCAACTATCTATCTTCCTATCTCTTCTTATCTGTATCAACTGAGCGGTTATCTTTCCTCATTTTCCTTTTAGTGCCTTGCGGCCAGTCTTCCATTATTTTTACGCTGTTATACTATTGTCTTCTTCTTATTTCTGTCCCTCATCTCACCACAACCTGTATTCCACAAAATTATTCCTTATATCCACATTTATTATACGGTCATTTAATGTTTTCCATCTATTGCTTTCAACGTCTTAATTTCTGCTGTTCTTAACTTTCTTTGATTTTCCCTATTTATTTAGAATATCCGTAATTTTAAAATATTTAGCACATATAATAATAGTAATAATCAAGTAATGTGCATTAATTGAGTTTTCTTGAGTTTTTTGAGGGGGCAGGGCGTAAAAAAGAGTGTGTGTTACTCAAAATCTCATCAGATATTTAATTGTGCATTGCTATTTATGAAGGGTGATATAATTTATTGCAATTTTTAAATAATTAAATTTTAATAAAATATTGTAAAAAGAGTGTGTGTTACTCAAAATCTCATCAGATATTTAATTGTGCATTGCTATTTATGAAGGGTGATATAATTTATTGCAATTTTTTAATAATTAAATTTTAATAAAATATTGTAAAAAAGAGTGTGTGTTACTCAAAATCTCATCAGATATTTAATTGTGCATTGCTATTTATAAAGGGTGATACAATTTATTGCAATTTTTAAATAATTAAATATTAATAAAATATTGTAAAAAAGAGTGTGTGTTACTCAAAATCTCATCAGATATTTAATTGTGCATTGCTATTTATGAAGGGTGATATAATTTATTGCAATTTTTAAATAATTGAATTTTAATAAAATATTGTAAAAAAGAGTGTGTGTTACTCAAAATCTCATCAGATATTTAATTGTGCATTGCTATTTATAAAGGGTGATACAATTTATTGCAATTTTTAAATAATTAAATATTAATAAAATATTGTAAAAAAGAGTGTGTGTTACTCAAAATCTCATCAGATATTTAATTGTGCATTGCTATTTATGAAGGGTGATATAATTTATTGCAATTTTTAAATAATTGAATTTTAATAAAATATTGTTTTTCACTATTAATTGGACATTATTTTGTTATTGTTGCAATATGTTGGAAATGTTGCAGACACTTTAATTGTGAAGTTAGGGATTTTAATCTACAAAAAATAGCGAGTTGTTTTCATTCTTTCATAACTGTATGAAATGATTGATTGTAAGATGTGACATGATAATATTTAAAAGCCCATAAATTCCAAAAACACACTTCGAAGTGAAGTTACCTAGACTATCGATATATCAGTAGAATATGTAGATGGAAATTATTCCTAATGTGAAGATTAATGAAATATCATAATGATTCTGACAGTACTGATATACTTTCATATAGCCCTACTGTATATATTAAAATTGTTTCCAATAAAAAATATTATTTCGGAGAAGGGAATCCGAGTCCAGACATGAGTGACAATCTTGTACAGACTGACATTTTAATTTTAGCCCTGTACAGCTCAGGTCGTACAGGCGAATACTTCAACATGAAGTGAATAACAAAATACATGAAGTCAGCTGTCACTCCATCACCTGATGGTACTCATTTAGGGACCAACGCTTTGTTCCTGACAGATTGTGTGAGGCTACTAGTTGAAAAAGCGACTGAGACGCAGTTTTTCTATGATTACTATGCACACAACTGCCATTTTATCCTTTAACACTATTCCATTATTTCCATACCATTATTATAGCGATTTAAAATTTCCTATCACGTTTCACGTAACTATTACTCACATAATTTATTATATTTATCTTTCAATTTTTTAAGATAACCTTTAAAGTCGTTATTTTTCTGTATATATAACGAACATAATTCATCATGATTGATACTTCGACTCTTCAGTATCTTAGTCTTGAATAATAATAATAATGCCTCGAACCCGGAACATGTACCTTCTCTCTATTCCTCTACACAGAACATCCTTCTACTCATCATCTTTCAGCATATCCATTCCACGCCTCTGGAACTCTCACCCTGACCATGTCAGACACTGCCGGACAATATCAAAATTCAAATTTAAATTAAAAAATCACATCCTAGTTCATGGAATTGCTTGTTGAACACCTGTCAGGTTGTGCAACTTCGCCCTAACCCATGACATATTGTAAATATTGTAACTGTGCTGTTGTAAAATTGACAATTAATATGTAATGTATTTGTTGTTATTATTATTATTATTATTATTATTATTATTATTATTATTATTATTATTATTGTTGTTATCAGTTATCACTATCATCATTGCTATCTCGGTTTTCTTTCTTTTTTCTTGTATAAGCTCGATGAGAGTTGTATAGTGTTCTTTTGACTCTGTTGACCCTCTATAGGGCTTTAATTTAATATGTATTATTTTCATCAGTGTTTGTATTTCTATTTTGTATTTATATGTGCTATCTGGTAGGATGGAAGAGAAGGCCTTATGACCTTAATCCTGTCAGATTAAATAAATAAATTAATTAAATTCATAATAATAATTATAATAATAATAATAATTGTTATTATCATTGAATGGAATACTCCATTATAGAAATTTTCAATATTTACAGATATTTTAAGCCTTTCCATTTTCTAAATTTAAGTCTTCTGTTTTGCATGAACGCGAGAAAATATGTGTCCTAAGAAAGAAGTACACAATTTTGAATATTATTATTTTTATTATTCAGTTATAAAAATTGTATTCTTTGTAGCTTGTAAGTTCATACATATGTATGTACACTTTTAGCTGGTTGAGTGGAAGAGAAGGCCTTACGGCCTTAACTCTGCCAGCTAGAATAAATTATTATTATTATTATTATTATTATTATTATTATTATTATTATTCATTTGAGATGATACATCATCTTTTACAAAAGCTAGATTTTGATAATTGAAAATGGTATCGATTTTTTTTAGAATGAAAACTGTTATTGAAATATTCGGTTTTTGGAGCTGCATTAGCCAGAGACGTTCACCGTTGTTATTCTAGGCAGCTTTTATCTCGACAGCAAGAGACCAACAACATTTACCACTTTACATCATAGCTGTTCCTCGGTAAACATTGGTAAAGTGGCGAAGGCAGCAAGTAGATGGAGAAGTGCCACGAAAAGGGCTGCTCGATCAAAGCACCGAACCCCATTTCCCTTCCCTCACATCGCCGTCAAGGTCTATGCTTTACTATGTCAACAACATCAATGCAGTGAGGAAATATCTGCTGGCTTCCTGCGGTTATTAATTTGGCTCCAGACTTCACAATTAATAGGCTGACTTAGTTACTTCATCCCTCCTTCGGTACTTCCTGTTTACTTCGAGAAGTTCTGCTCCCTTTTTCATGTCTTGGTGTTATAATTGCTAAAAGGACATAGGAGCAACTGAAGAGCAACAAAGTAATGAATTTTATATTATACATGTATTTGCTGCATGTATACTTTATATTATATAATTATGGATATCATGAAGATGACACACACTATTTTTTTGTCCTTATCGTTTAACCTCCCTTGTAGGATTTAACACTCCAATGCCTGTAGGGGAGGGAATGGTTTTCTCTATACTACATACTAGACACCAACACATATGTGGGCTCCCCTAGCCTGGAGTCAGCAGAACTTATGGACCCCCACAGAGACACATAGGACAGCAAAATAGCGAAGACAATCATCCAAGAGGTGCACTGTCAACCAGTAAAATAATTAAACTCCATGCGTATTTTTTAAGTTGTGTGCACTTTATACTTACGTATGCAGATTTACATGTAGATATGTCTCGTTTCTCTTATCTATACTCTAACCACGACGCTAAGCATACTTCTTCATAGAACATCTTGTTATTCATCATCTTTTACAGTATCCACCTCGCGACAATAGAATTCCTTGTCACAAAGTATCAGGCGCTGCAAGACAATAAACATTTTAAAAAATAGCTTAAAGAATAACCTTCTTAGCAATTCACTCTAATTATACTGACTTAACGGTCACTGACTATATGATAACTTCTTTCTTTAGATATGCATCCTGACAGCGTTGTATTTTCAAAATTGTCTCTCAATAATCTCTTCCTATTATCTATCATAATTTGAAATATATTAACATTCTATGAATTTTAGTTTAATTCTGCTACAGTTCTTATTTCATTGTTTAATTAATAGTTCATAGTATTTTACTGTTTAATTCATAAGTACCTAACTCTTGTATACACGTAACTTTGATCTAAATCAAATAGTATTGTATTCTTTGTATCGTGTAAGTTCATACATTATATACTTTTTGCTGGTTGAGTGAATGAGAAAGCCTTACGGGCTTAACTCTGCCAACTAAAATAAAACATTATTATTATTATTATTATTATTATCATTATTATTATTATTATTATTATTATTATTATATAATCTATATGCTTAGTTTATTTTAATTTTATTACACCTAAGAAGTTTTAAGACTTTAGCGAAGCTAGTGATCCTTTTGTTGGTGTTTTTGTCTGTTAGTTAGTTAAATCTAGCTAGTCAGTTCTGGAATCAATTGAAGTGGTAGCCAAACGGAGATAGTCAGAAAGTTGCAGGCGGTTCCTCTGTTTCGTTTTAAGGACGACATGTCAGAAAATACAGTTTCACAAAGATACGTGGTGGAAAAACAAATATGAAATCTGATTGCTATTTCATGTATATTTGGATATTAAATTTTAATTTTTGTCCAAAATTTTGAATTAATCATAAATTTAAAAGTACTTTTCAGTCCTTTGTCTGATGATATTTGAAGAAGTTCAAGTTTTCTTTCGTGGGAAGAAGTTGTCTCTTTGTGTTCAACAAAAGGGTTCTCAAACCACATGTTTTGTTGCAGTCACTTACAGGCAATTTTTATGGCAAATCATAAACAGCGGTGTCCCGAATGTTGCAAGACTAAGTCTGAAAAATTCCCAATCATTAAAAATAAGTGGCTTCGTCACTGATGTTTCGACATACATGCAATTTAATTAGATTTTGGAATTTAGGGTTTAGAGACGATCTGGATCTGCGCTTTTCGACACAATCACGAAAATAGTTATCCTAAGAATATTTCCACTATAAAATATTTATTCATGGAAAAAACTTAGAAAGGTAAAATGACAAATTCCAGGAGAATATCTCGCGGCCCAGTATAATTGATTCCAGGGCCCGGTACCGGACCACGGCCCAGCGTTTGAGAAACTCTAGTATAAACTGAAGGTTGCGTAGTTGTTAAATGTACACACGTTTCAATTCTTCGCAAAATGAAGTCAACGATACTTTGGGTCTCCGTCAGACACAGCTCAAAGAATCAGATTTACAATGTAGAAACACTGGTCCCCTAGAAGAGATTCGAAAACAGTACTATGGCCATGCATAAATATATAATATGGGTCAGTTTAATTATTTATAGTAGGATTTATAAAAATTTTCTTTCCTAGACATAATAGTAGGCTACCGCGAAAATACTGTTATAAGCTAGTAAAATGTACCTTTCAATTTCAGCTTCTTAATCAATTGTCCAGTAGCTAGGACGATTATCTATGGAATTAATAATGGCTCCTCTCAAGACGAATAAGTAAGTTTATTTAATCGCTTTAACGTTTCTTAAAATATAAAGCCCGTCTCCTGTTACATAGAGAGTAAAGAAAACAAGTATTTTTTTTTTCCACTTACTGACTACTTGATCCGAATGTTTGCTCTGTAAAGTGATGTTTGAGTGGTACTATTGAAGAATTTCAATATAGCTATAATGTAGAAATCCCATTTTAAAAATTGATCCAGTACTAAGCAGTTGTTTACAAGTATTGAAGGACTACTTTCCAACGAACAACGATTCGAGGTCTTTGGTGAAGTAATATTTGAATATATATGAGACAATTGCGTCGAATTTTCGAAAGGAGAATTATGAGTAAAAATTTGTGGGCCCCACGAAGTTCAGATTTAACACCATGCGATTTGTATCTATGGCGGGCACTTAAAAATGAGGTTTATGCGAAAAACCCGCATACATTAAATGAGCTCAAAGACTATATAAGAGCTGAAATCGAGCCAATCAGTGAAGCAGAACTTCTTAAAGTAATTAACAATTTCAGAAGAAGGTGTCAACAGTGTGTAGCAGGTGGTGGGGACATTTTCAACACCTACTTTGAGCTGAGTAAGTACAAATTCCTATACTAAATGCTTCAGTGCCGTCAGACTTGGTGGCTGCTTGGCCGCAGATAAATAAGTTTCTGAAAGCGGGTGACAGAAAAATGAAAATCGCGCGGCTAAACAAAACATTGTCATATTTTTTGCTTCAGGTTCGGCTATACAATATACTCCCTCTTTACCAATAAACCGAACATGAGCTTATCAGTTTCATAAAAATGTATTTTGGAATAATTTTGTTATAATCGCCTGACTGTACAGTCTGATAGCAACTAAATGAAATGAAATTCAGTGAGACTATTTCACATTACATGATAATATTAACGTGGCTTTAAAAATGTAATGAATTTCACCCGAAAGCTGGCGTCTCACAGTGTTTGAGGATTTTGAGGAAATGTTTGCTAGTTGTTGTGAGATTAGCTTATGGTAATGCTTGTATAGCTTGTAACTTTGTACATTATGCATGCATGCACGTTGGACTTGTGGGGAACGAGCTGGCCGACCACTTAGCAAAACAGGCAGCAAGTAACTGGCAAAACACGAAAAATGGTGTAGTGACAAAATCGTTTTTCCCCAGTGTAAAAGAGAGGTTACGCGTTAACATTCCGCTTAATGGAAAGGTCACAACTTTTCTAACTCGAGGTGGAAAAACCGGTGCTTACTTATACAGATTCAAACTGAGAGGTAACCCGTCTTGTACGTGTGGAGCAGAGGAACAGACCGTTGACCACCTTCTTTTCGAGTGCCCGAAAATGGACAAAGAAAGACTAGCGTTCCAGCGGGAAAAGTTAAGGAAAACTGGCAATTGGACTTTCACAAAGCATAAACTAATGCAAGAACATGCGCATACATTCATAAACTATGTCAATGCTACAAATTTACACGAGTAAACTTAGGATAGATAAGAGTAGGCACTAGATATAGTGAAGGACTCAGATTTTCACAACAAAATAACAAACCTACATACGCCTAGAGAGTGATAGAAACAAGGAACAATGTATTGTATTGTAAACATATAGCTAACAAAGCATGTAGTATTACCTTTATTGTAATGGGACATGCTGTTTAACTAATATAAAAAATATACATACATACATACATACATACATACATACATACATACATACATACATACATACATACATACATACATACATACATACATACATTTTCTTATGACTAATTTTTTTTTTAATTCTTCGAAGAATTTATAAAATACAATAAAATTTCTTCGCAGAAATTTGTATATGGAATTATTTTATTAAAATATATAAGTTTATAATAGCATAGAAAACACAAATGCTTACTGATGGTCGCAATATCGTAGAACATTAAGTATCTTACATTGAAGAAAAGGAATAATAAAATACGAAGACAAATACGGAATGAAATCCCGGAGTAGTGAATTAATATTTTATTAAGGAGGAAATTCAAGAAGTCTGTTGGATGTTCTAGACGCTGAGGAGGCGTGTAGATCCACGGGCGGTAATGTTTATTTATGAATGAGTACAAGTTCACTCCGACATAACTGTTAACATACTACATCACGTGATGCGGCATTGCAACCGTTCAGGCGCCTAATAGGTTGTGTCAAATTCTCATATACAGACAACATGGCATAAGAGAATTCTCACCAAGTTAATGAATAATTTGGAGGGAGTCATGCGGTGAATACTTTCTCCTTAAATGGTCAGGAAGAAAGCTTCTATCGAGAAACCTCGAACTAGATTCCCAAATGTTATCTGAATTGTATTGACAATTACTAATAGACATGACGATGTGAATAGAATAAGAGAACCTTCCTCACGAGAACTGCCGATACCAGAGCGCGATATGATACATGCATCGGTGAACGTTTTCGCATGCCTCGCACAGGTTTCCTTGAGTTCGTAAATTTCACGTCACTTGCTCTGAAAGGTTAGCAATACAGTAGTAGGAATGTAATTGTGTATGTTGAAATGACAACATGCCGCAAACGTCAACTAACCAGACAGTCAATTAACCCAGTTATATTTCACAGCCATCGCGAAATAAAGGATGGCAGTTTCTCTTCTTTATAGCCGTAACATCACAAATCACAGTGACATCGTTTCTAATATGTCATTTACTTAAGTCTGTTGCAAAACAAATTTGAGTATCTGTAGCTTGTTAACTAATTAATAAAAAAATTAATTACATTTCACTTGAAAGAAGGAATTCAGAAAGACCACAATTTTCATGGAAAAACATTTGGAAACATGTTACGAACGAGAAATATTGACTTTATTCGACACAATTTATGTACATTGTAGCAATACTTCAGCAGTTTATGTGTTGTTTTATTTGCTTAATCTTCCTCCTGTCTTACTCTACTTAACCCCCCTTTTATCTGACTTACAAACCGATTATTTAGTCCTGAGAGCTCAGCGACGTGAAAGAAGGGAAGTGATAGGAGTAGTGGGGAGAGTTCCGGAGTAGAGATAAGGGCGTGCGGTCGGTAAAGGAATGCAGTACAGCTTAACTGTACCGGAAACACAACGCTATACCGCATGCGTGACATCCGATCGCTCTGACTGCAGGCGACAGACTAACCTGAATATCCCTTGGCGTAACTTAATGGACTCGCCTTACCCAGGCGCATATTGCCGGCGACTGCCAGGACTAAATAATCGTTCTGTACACATCACTTCGGGTAGGAGAGAAAGATTCTGTAGATCGTACACTAGACATCTCACAAATGCGAGCCTCCTTGATCATGGGATCGGCTTGACGCATGACCATCGCTGACACATCACAGGACAATCACAAGACACAAGTTCCGTGGACAAGAGATAAATAACTTTCTCTGCCCAAGCAGAAATTTGACCTTCGGTCCGCATAGTTGGGAAGCGCATATGCTATCCACTTAGCTACAGCGGCGGACTATTTACTTCGTTTGTCCGTCAATCCGTTCGTCAGTCTATGTATTCATTTACTTATTTATTTATTTATTTATTTATTTATTTATTTATTTATTTATTTATTTATTTATTTATTTATTTATTTATTTATTTATTTATTTATTTATTTATTTTCTCCTATCACATCCAATGACGTGTCGGGGTGAAAGGAAGGAATGAGTCACGTCTTTCGGCTTTTGATGTGTGCCACAATTGTAGCACAGTTTTGTATCCCTGTTTTAGAAGGAAATTAAAATCTTAGGATATTACTTGGTGCCATGGAAAGGCATTTCATTATCACATTGATAATAGTTTAAGTCTAGTGCTTCAATATTTCGAAGGGTATATGTAAAAACTTACAGATATTGTGTATTCAATTTCAAATTGTATGTAATTTTAGTCAAATTCTGAAAAGATACAAAAGTTCCAATGCAATTATAAAATTAGTCCACACCTGTGGAGTAACGGTTAGCGCGTCTGGCCGCGAAACCAGGTGGCCCGGGTTCGGTTCCCGGTCGGGGCAAGTTATCTGGTTGAGGTTTTTCAGGAGTTTTTCCTCAACCCATTATAAGTAAATGCTGGATAACTTTCGGTCCTGGACCCAGGACTCAATTCGCCGGCATTATAACCTTCATGTCATTCAGACATTAAATTATCTAAGATGTTGATAAAACTCGTAAAATAACATACTAAAAATATAAAATTACTATAATTATAATTTATTATCATAGGCAGCTACCGGCGTAACTCTACCGACTAAGGTGCTTGGCTGCCGATCCGGAGTTACGCTCGGACGCAGGTTCGGTTCCCGCTTAGGCAGATTACATAGTTGGGTTTTATCGAAGGTTTTCCCCAACCGTAAGGCAAATCTATGGCGAATTCTCGGGATCATTTCGCCAAATACCATCTCGTCATCAATCCCATCGACACCAAATAGCCTAGTAGGTGATACAGCGTCGTTAAGTACCCAAGTTAAAATTATCATAGACGTAAATTTATTAACATTATAAAATATTCAATTGATTCAGAATTAAATTTATATACCTAGGAAAGCACTTTCTTTAATAGTGCGATCCCCTTAATATATAACACTATCTGGAGATTAGAAGGAAGAAGTGTGGAAATTATACTTTACGTACCGTATGTAGGCTATTCTCGGCACTTTAATGCCGTTAGTATTAACCCTACATTCCATTTTATATGTGTGTCATTTTGAAATATAAGGGTTCATTTTAGTTCTTAGGGCAGTAATGAATAACTTCAGCTTTTATCGTTCTGGAAAATTTATTGTTTTTGAAATCATTATTTTGCTTGAAACCATGTAGTTGGATTATCGTGAATAATGTCCTCGGGGGATTTGAGGAAGAAGACTGCACTGTCTGTATATGAGCATTATTCATATGAACTGAAGCGATCCGTGAGAAAAATAGAGGATAAATCGGAAAGCAGAGCACGTAGTTCTGTCTCAGACAGACTTCTTTAGACTCTGTTAACGATCGAGATATGAGAAGAGTTTGCTCAATATGCATGTCGTACACATACGTATAACAGAGGAGAGTCGAATGCTAGTTAGAGACTCACTGCCTCTTTTCTTACAAAGCATAATTTATCCTGCTCTAAGATTGCTTTTCCGTAGTTTATTTTGCACTTGAAATGAGTGCCTGTGGCATGATCTCGATGTTCAAAACATATTTTGTTTAACTTTATTGTCGAAGGCATAATAGGCCTATATGCATAGACATGGTCAAATATATACAATTACAATTTAATTTAAAATAAGTCAAATATGAAAAACATTATTCATTTCGAGGACCCGTGCGTGCATCCTCAAGATTGTAGGGTCATAATTTTATTAATTTAGTTTTTTTAGTCTATAATTCCTAAATTTGAGAGATTTTTTGTATATTTGATGTCATCAGGCAAACTATTGTATATTTTGATACCAAAGACCATATAGGTTCTAATAGTGTTTGTAAGATGGTGTGCTGGAATAATTAAACTATTTTTGTTACAAGTATCATAGGTATGGAAGTCACAATTTTGGTGAAAATCAGACAGATATTTATAAATTAGTTGTAAAACATTAAAAATATATAAACCATAAACAGTAAGAATATTATATTGTAAAAAATGTTCCCTACAAGAGGTCCTACTGTCAACGCCCGCTATGATCTGACAATACGCTTTTGAGTAATAAATATATCATTCAGCATGGTTCCAGATCCCCAAAAGCCTTGACTCGACATTTGCGAAATAATAAGACATTAATACATCGTGATTTATTATCGTCCTCAAAATTCTGATTTGATAACAAATGCTATTGAGTTTATTGAGTGTGAAAATAGCATGTTAGGTGTAAAAATTATACTACATGTAACATAATAAACTATAACATGTAAAATAGGCATTTTGGTACCGGTAGTATAGAAGCTTCTATTAAGCTTACATTGGATAACCAGACGTTCTCTTTTGTCCGAACATGTCCTCCTTTATAGGCCTTAGTCCGGGGTCCGGGCGGATTTTTTAAAAACAAGAAATGTCCTCCTTTTCGTAACTTGTATGCCTGATATTTTGAAATTATCTTATTCGACGCCGTTTTCAAGTAATTTGCCTCTAGGTGGCAGCAGCATCGACGGAATATACTTCTTGCCAATAATCATAACTCTCTTTGCTCCCCCTTCTTATGAGCGTTGCTCACAGGTAGCTAGTAAATTGAGAGATCGAGGTGCGAATATAAATCTAAAAAGATATTTTCTCTTCTCTTTAATAATTATAGTTCCCTTGACCTTCGTATGTAGCTAACTGTAAAATCATTATTATTAAGTTTTTCAGTAATTATTTTGTTATAAAATAGATATTAACTACTTTTAAGCATGATATAAGCCTAAATTTGTCCTGTAAATATTTTGTAATGTTGTAATTTAAAGTATAACATAGGCCTAAGCCTAAATCTAAGTACATATTTTGTCCTTTTTTTTTACATTATCCTCCTTTTTGAAGCTTTGTGTCCTCTTTTTTATCGATGTGAATCTGTTCACCCTAGGCTTGCATTAATTTTATTTAAAAGGTAGATATTATTTCATATCTTCACTTGACACTTAAGGGGACACACACCTAAAATAACAAATTTTCCCTAATCATTTCTTTCAACCTAATTTTGAGAGCATGTTTACTATGTAAATGACTAACAAAATTTAAATTTTGAACTTCCAAATGTTTTTGGCTATTTAATTGTTTTTTATAATTTCTTTTTGAGAAAATATTTTCAAACCCATGGTTTTAGTAGCAGATCTCAATTTTTAAGCTTTCTTTTCTTTTTTGTTACATTCATAAGAAACAGAGAAACATTTCTACGCATATTTTTTTTTTAAATAATACATGTATCAACTTTCGAATTTTTTTTGAAACTTTGAAAATGTTATTATTATTTTTTTTTACAATTCATGAACAAAGATTAATAAAATAAAATAGAAGCATTTCTTACAAAAGAACTGCATAGAAACATGCAGTATTTCATAAAATACATCCAGTAAATTTTCATCCAGATTCATTAATATTTGGCATAGAAAAGTTGGTGTTTAATAAAAAAAAATAACGTTACCGAAAAATGCATTTGAAAGAAAAATGAATATTTATGTAACACTTAATAAATTCTCTTCCGCTACATTCACCTAGCAACTTCAGGGAGCCAACCGTAGAACAAAAAATTACTAGGTTTGTAATCATAAATATGTCATATAGAATTCTTTGATGAAAAAATAATTTTGACACCTCCTTACATGCCACGCCTTCTTATAACTTTAAAAAATAAAACATATTTCTGATCAGAATTGAACTAAATTTCTTTGGGGTGTGAAAATCTAAATTCTAAAGACGTGAAATAGCCAATAACATTTTTTGGTACATTTTCGTGATTTTCAGTGCAAAATGAGAATTATGAAATTAACTGGTACATGTATTAATTTCATTTATTTGAATTTAATTTAATTTAATTTAATTTACGTAATATTTGTTAAGTAATATTGAAATTATTATAAAACAGTGAATAGTGGACTTACAAAATCTACTGAATAAGCATACTGTACATTAAACATAACAATATATTAAATTCTCTCATATTATAAATGTTTCGCAACAATTAAAACTTTCATCACATTAGGAATACGAATATTATTAACGTTTATAGTGAATAACATTAACTGTTATTCAAAACATGCACATAAATGAAATAATTTACCGTTCATCCAAGGAGGGAGACAAAATATATTAGCTTCCTGCAATATATAAAAGGAAAATTCTTCAAATTTCAAATAGTAAGACATTTAGTGTCATATTAAATCGTACTGTACAGTCAGATAGATGTATCACACTAACTTAGCACAAGTTACAAAACATAGCTATCATAATATTGAATTCATAGATAATATTAATTTACGCTTACGAAGACCATGATTTAAATGTTAAAAATATATAATTGGTTTATACTGAGATTCTTCATCCACACGTAACAAGGCAGTTTTACATGAATAGTAATCGTTGGTCTAGATCAAGGTAGTGATTTTAAATAGTGATTCGGCACTGCGCTCGTGCATGAATTAGAGTCCCTTTTGGGCTTATTGCTTAGTTGGTTTTTAAGAAGTTTTTCCGAACCTGTAAAACGAATGTCATTATTCCCATGGCGAATCCTGGGACTCGTAGCGCCAAATACCACCTCACTATCACTAATTGCACCAATTCTATACAAGTCGTAATTGATTGCATCATTAAGTAATCTATTAACCATAGTCTACAGGCCTACAATTAGTGACCACTAATATTTTAATAAGGAAAAATCTTTTCATTATTTGTAGAGTCATCCGGCCGGAGTAGGTGAAAACTAAGAATAAAAACGCAAGAAAATAGAAATAATTCTGTATACAGAATGAATTGTGTTCAGTTACAGAGTAAATCCTTAGGATAAAAATAACAACTTTTCCTTTACCATTTTTATTTAGTGGGAAATCGATTTCATTTCTAGAAAAAAATTGCAAAATCGCAGTAAATTCAGTAACACTTGCCAACGCATGGAAAACACCTCTTCACCACAACAGTAAAGGAAAACGGTGTCAACAAACACAATCTGCTGCTTTCTCCACTTTGTATCACATTCTATGCCGGGGTACTCAGGACTTAAGTGAAATATGCGTCGAAATTTCGGTAACAACGCTACGAAACATAGATTAGTTAAAGTGATGTATCAATAATTAAAATATTAAAACACTGTTAAGGCGTAAACATGACAGACACATTATGCAAAATATATGTTGAAACTTGAGAAATCTTACGTAAAAATGTTTTTAAAATGTGTAGACCTATTTCTATATGTGTTTGCTAGACAATGGGATTAAAAATTATCATTATTTATGTGAATTCTAAGCACAGAGGAAAAAAATGGTAGACGACTTTTTCATTCAAAATATGCTAAGGATTTCTTCCTTAAAAAGAGTCTCATGGGATCCCTTCCACTCTGTACAATAATTAATTTCTCTGAAGAATTTGCAACATCTTTGATAAGAATTACATCGTCCCGTTTTGTCAGTTTATTCCACATGCCGGTAATGCAAAATATCACGAAGGAAAACATTTTTGTTTATTTGAAGGAAATTCACATTTTTTGTTCAATATATGAGAGAAATTAATGATCACAGACGGCATGCTCGGTGTCAGTGGTACCGAAAACGTGCATTTTAGTAGAAATATGGTCGAAATAATATTTGAGAGCATCGAAACTCTTCCCCTTTCTTTTCCAGTTTCAAGAGAATAAAAAATTTACAGGAATTTATCATAAAATTTGACATTTACTGATAACCTAGCCTTTCAATCTATCCACGGATGGATGGATGGATGGATGGATGGATGAGTAGGTGGGTGAGTGGGTGGATGGATGGATGGATGGATAATCTTTTATTTAAATTTGTCTCTTCAATTACTCGTATTTTAGTAGTTGATTTCTTGATTGTTCTCTCCTACTACCCTTTTCTTAGTAATAATAATAATAATAATAATAATAATAATAATAATAATAATATGGATAGGTGGAACGGAGAAAAATTCTCTCCAGCACCGGGATTTGAACTCGGGTTTTCAGCTCTACGTGCTGACGCTCTATCAACTAAGCCACACCGGATTCCCATTCCGATGCCGGACAGAATCCTCTCAGTTTAAGTTCCATCTCTTAGGTTCCCTCTAGTGGCCAATCCTCATGCACTGCGTCACAGATGTGTGTCAGTGGCACAATGTCCAACACATTAATGTGCAGAGGTGCACTCATTATGAGTGGCTAAGCGGCCGGGATCAGACAGAATAAGCGCTGTCCCAAATCACTAAGTGATTATTTTCGCATATAATATATTACGATGTACCGAAGTACATATATTTCCATGCAGAAATTCTGCGTCATCATATGATGAAGGATAGGTAGAACGGATCCGGGATCCGTCGGATTCTGGCCGCTTAGTCACTCGTAATGACTGCACCTCTGCACATTAATGTGTTGAACATTGTGCCACTGTCACACATCTGTGATGCAGTGCATGAGGGTTGGCCGCTACAGGAAACCTAAGAGGTGGAATTTAAACTGAGAGAATTCTGTCCGGCACTGGAATGGGAATCCGGTGTGGCTTAGTGGATAGAGCATCAGCACGTAGAGCTGATAATCCGGGTTCAAATCCCGGTGCCGGAGAGAATTTTTCTCCGTTCCACTCATCCTTCATTATATGATGACGCAGAATTTCTGCATGGAAATATCATATGTACTTCGGTACATTGTAATAAATAGTAATAATAATAATAATAATAATAATAATAATAATAATATATTATGATAAAAGTAATGCATAAATATTTTCATTTAGATATTGGCGGAAACGCAAAATTGGCTGACTGTACAGAGATGCTGTGTTTCTAGGCAAGAGCAATGACATAACACAGAATCCTGAGACACGGAATTTGTTGCTCCTCAGTTCGAGGGCGGTGGTGCTAGGGAGGGGATAGATAGCTTGAGGACAAGGGATTAAGTTGTCCGGTTCGCCTGCTGGAGCGCGACAGGAGCAATTTCCTATCTTGACCGAGTGTCAGCCGTCTTGCTGGAGTGTTGCAAGGCTGCGGATATGCTAGGAGGAGTGCACCAGGACGGTTCTAATGGAGTGGAAGTGACGCAATCTCCTTAACTAGTGATTCTCTGAAGTCTTTATTAAAATATAGCTTGTAAGGAAATTATTAGTAGATTGTAAGGGCGACAAGAATTCTGGCCATAGTTTCTCAACTGAAAGATTAACAATTCAGAATAAAGTAAGAAAAAACATTCTGACAGTTTTTAAAGGCGATGAAAATCAAAGAGAGGTTTTCTTCAGAATAAAATAACGCCAGGTATTCAGCGTGCAAAATTATTTAAAGAATGAAAGGGCAGCAGAAAAATCCATATGCTTCACATTCCTCTTGTCAGGTCAGATGGTCAAGACTTGGACTATTTTTGGACGTGACTTCATAGTCTTCGTCGTAGTCATCATCATCGTCATCATCATATCATCATCATCATCAGGCTTCGAGACTTTGGACCCGAACAATAACTTTACTGTGCATGGACTATAGGTTGTTGACTCGAAGCAGGTAGTGAAAGGCAGGGATGTGTTGAGGTAATAACGTTGCTATTTAGAGTAGAATACGGTAATATGGAGAAACACAAATATATGTAAATTCTGAAAGTAAATATACATTACACAATGACAATGTCAAGAGAATATGAAAAGCATTTATTCTCCTGAATTTTATAAGCATTTGTGTTTAATTATATACAGTGTTAATGATGGAAATAAACATGTATCAATTTTAATTCCTTCATTTATCCTATTGGTCGTAATGAGGAAGTGCAGTTACAGTACCGAATTGCAATGTACTACAAGATGCATTCTCAGTGTCTCAAACGTAAATCTTTTTCGGTTATCTGCCAAACACAGTTTGTACTGTGAAAAGCTGCGCTTTACGTCGCATGACGCGATAAGAACAAAACGAAAAAACCTAACATCATTGCAGTCTCTAAGAGACAGTCCTTTATTCTCGGGTGACTCTATATCTATTAATTTGCTGTTTATGTTACACAATGTTCCATATCCGTTATTTTTACATAAAATTGGTTTCCACTTCTGTTTTACACGTTCAGTAACCCGTGTACTTGGTGTCTCATTAATTCTCTGTGTTATTTCCTCAATTAATTTGAGGGCTTCCGGCATCTCTTGCTCTGACTTTTCTAACCGTGTAATAGTTTGAGACACAATTTGAAAATAGGTTTGTATGAAAACCAAATTATCGTCAGAACCTTCAAATCCAGAGCGTTTTCCTTTGCGTATTTGTTAGCGTTCATTCTACAGTACCCCCACCCACTGTACGCTTTACCACTATACTCAGTACGCCGTTATGCGGATTTCCCACTGAACTGCTCTATTGGGTCCGAAGTCTCGAAGCCTGATCACCATCATGAGTACGCGCGTAGTATATAAATAGCGAGCTAGATTCTGGTCCCAGACTGCGCTCGGGTGCAGGTTTCAATCAGTCTTGGATTGATAACTTTGTTCCCTATTTGCCAAAGTTTTCTCCAACTGTAAGGCGAATGTCAGGTAATTCCAACATACTGTTTGTACGGTATATTTATTTTATTGGGTTATTTTACGACGCTTTATCAACATCTAGGTTATTTAGCGTCTGAATGAAATGAAGGTGATAATGCCGGTGAAATGAGTCCGGGGTCCAGCACCGAAAGTTACTCGGCATTTGCTCATACTGGGTTGAGGGAAAACCCCGGAAAAAACCTCAACCAGGTAACATGCCCCGACCGGGATTCGAACCCGGGCCACCTGGTTTCGCGGCCAGACGCGCTGACCATTACTCCACAGGTGTGGACTGTACGGTATAACTTTAATTTCTAAAACCGATCTAGCGAAGAAATTGATTTATAAACAACTTAAAAATGAATAAGCACTACAAGCATTTCTTACCTGTCATGAAAGGTGGTGTAATGCCCTCCTTTTGCTTCATTACATTTTTTACATCTCCGAAGACTGTTCTCAGATACTCGACTAATGTCTTCTTGAGACATGTTCCAAATAATTTGTCGGATATTTTCTTCAAATTTTTGCATAACTCAAAACTACAAAAACTCTCTGTAATATGCTATATACAATATTCCCAGACAATAAAAAAACCACAGTAACTTGCACTACATTACGCACGAATCAGTAGTTCCCTCGTATGTTCATACAGATTCAGGTAAGCTGCACGCATGCAACGCCCGACAACGCCGTTTAACTTGGCTCATACGTCAGGCGCACTGTGGAAGGCAACGTTTCTATACGTTACGTGGCGTCATATGCGGAGGACTCTTTTTTTTTTTAGGTATGTTACAAATTAGGACAGAAAAAGATGCTTCTAATAAAATATTCGTTAATTTTATCTCTATTTCGATCTGCCTACACCACTTCTTTCTCTCTTTGGATATCATAAGGTTCTGTTTGACGCATCTATTTTCTTTTGTATTCATAGTTATTGAAGAAAATAATGCCAGCGACATGAGTTCAGGGTCCAACACCGAAAGTGACCCAGCATTTGCTCTTAATGGGTTGAGGGGAAACCGTGGAAAAACCTCAAACAGGTAACATGTCTGAACCAGAATTTGAACCCGAGCCTTCTCGTTTCATGGTCAGACACGCTAACCGTTACTCCACAGCGTGGACTATTAGTTTGGTGCGTGACATTAACGATTTAGCAATAATTTTGTATTAGAGGATCGGTAACAAAGTGTGTGATGGGAAGAAGTGGCAACAATGCATTCAGTGACAGTAGAAACTAGTCGGAAGCTAGACTCGAATGGAAGGAGGAAATTAAGTCATCAGTGTCCCTGTGTGACGCTTTTTGTTACTAAACCTTTCGTGCAGTTACGTACGCAATATTTCTACTCAACTGCTATTGTTACGTGAATACTTGTTGCGATATCTCGTGAACCGTTCATAAACGACCACAATGACTAATTACTCTTTTATGTGTTACTACCATCCCTAATTTATCTTTGAAAAGGAACCTATTTAGCCTTCTTTCAATCGGTACAAAGTCACTAGTCTTACGTGGGAACATTTTATCTGTAGGCCTATAATCCAAGAAGCCAAATGTTGTCTTATTATATGAGTTTACGGTAAATAATTCCATATAAGTTATATATGTATATATACATATGCAATTTAATATATAATTTGAAAGAAAAAATGCGAAGGGAAATGTCATTAATAACATGATTCAAGGGTTAAATTCTTGAGAACGGATTAAAACATATAATGAGACATTGCGTGTCATTTTCGTGGCAGCCATAATTGATTATTTTACTTTAATTAACATCGTCATACACTTACTACGTACTTTTTCACTATCAGATGATACATTGCCAGTGGAAAAATACGAAATTGCGATGATATAAAGAAGCTAATACCACTAATGAACCCTGGCCTGAAGCAGCTTTGTTTAATGTAATTATGACATGCGCCAATACTAACCTAATGACTATAATCTAGCGAAACCCGGTTTCATTTAGTTGATCATTGTTATCGCTGTTATTATCCATCTAACAGGAATCCTTCTGTTCTCACTCTTGTAAATTTATTTCAGTACTATTAATTATTTTAATCGGCTGTTAACAAAGCGAAATGAACGAGGGATTATCTAGCGTCGGTTGAATTTGTGATACCGAGGTGATATTTTTACGATGAGACTGAGAATTCGCCATGGATTGCTTTACAGTTAGGAAGAACCTAAAAAAAGACCAAAATAGATAATAGAAAAGTGGGACTTGTACGAATGCTCTGGTGCATCATGTTACCAAGAGACCTATTCCTGACTTTTGAGCTAGGTACGCAGGTTATCCTCAATCTTGTAAATTTATTAAATTAGTGCAACATATTTACAAATTAAAATGCTACGTGCTCTTTTATTGTGCATAACGCTAAATCGTATTTTAAACGATCAGGAGAAATAACAAAAAAAAAAAAACAGTGTAATGAAAACGCATCATTTTAGTCAAGAGTCCTTAGGAGTTTTGTGCAATTTCTTAAAGTAAACCTTTTCAGTTCTTACTGAAAGTAACATTAATATTATTTGATGCACAACATTACTGGTATGATTGACTTCGTAGACACCGAATAGGTATGATTTAATTCATCCAAAGCCTAATGCACTACACAAAACAAGCAGAAGGTAGATATGTTAACGTTGACCTTTCATAGTTCGCAGCAAACTTCCTGCATCTGATATTCAATGGCTTCGCGGTTTCCGCAAATCAGAGAAGTGCAGCGTTGTCTAGTCAAGGAGTGTGGCTATTAAGAAAGACAATTGTCGTTCGGACATAGTACACTATCTACCAAAAAGTAACTGGGCACTGTTTTTGCCCCTTTTAGATTCTCGTGGTATCATCTCTTGTTGCTATAACAGCAGCCACCCTGTCAAGCATGCTCTCCACTAGTTTGTGTAGGATATCCACTGGAATGCGTCGCCATTTCTCTTGCAATATGACACTCAGTTGGACAATGGAAGTTGGCCGCATCTCCCGAGACCTGAATCGCCGGTCCAATTCGTTCCAAAGGTGCTTAATGGGATTGAGATCAGGACTCTGTGCAGGCCAGTCCAACCGGTGCACATTATTGTATGCATACCACTGCATAGTAGCCGCCGAAACATGGGGCCAACTTCCATTGTCCAACTGAGTGCCATGTTGCAAGAGAAATGGCGACGCATTCAGTGGATATCCTACACAAACTAGTGGAGAGCATGCCTGACAGGATGGCTGCTGTTATAGCAACAAGAGGTGGTACCACGAGATTCCAAAGAGGCAAAAACAGTGCCCAATTATTTTTTGGTAGATAGTTTATTTTATCGTGATATCTATTAGCCTGCCACATATAAAGAGAATTAAATAATTCTAAGTACGCCCGAAAAAAAATAATATAATTTTAGCTGAAACCTTTCCCACTGCAAAATTGGGATATCTTGAACTAGCACCAACAGATAGTGCGCGTGTACTTTGAGAATTGTGCTCTGCTTGTGCATTTGTTTTCCTGCAGGCCTATATAAACATGAGTATTTACATAGTGTATTAGTATATTAAATATTCTTAAAAACAACTCAAAATGCCAAATTATTATTGTGTTTCTATATGAAAAAACCAGGGAAAACTTTTTGCCTTCAATCAGATCTCGATAGATTCTGAATATATCTTTCAACCTTTAAAAAATAACTAATTAAAATGCGTCTCAGAAGTGTTAGCTATTAAACAAAATGTACTACTTCACTGTAATTGCTGGCCACAGTTTCATTTTGGAAGAGGACGAAGAAAAATTGTAATGAACACATACGCAAACATGGACAGCAAGCTATGTTAGATTAGATTACATTCAGTACTTGTAGGAGTCTCCGAAGTTTACTCATTTTACAATGGGACGATACTAGGCCTACAGTAAACTTTCGATTAATTGGGATGTTTATTGACCAGGACGGTCCGTAGTGAAAAAAATATAGGCTATAGGCCTACAAATAATATAGTCATTGTATAAAATAAGGAAGTGGGTGAACCTTGATTCAAAAAATCAATTTCGTGAATAATGTCTTTAATGTAGACTAATTTTTAGAACAATGTTCTAACTTCAAATTTTCAAAATCATCCTATATAATATTCAAAACTGCATGTCAACCTATAAAACGCACGAATAATCGTGATACTATGCAATAATATTTTATCATCCTATTAAAAATTGTATTTGATCTTTCAGGAACTAGAGAAAAAAATGCGAGGAATTCAAGCCCGATAATCCCTCCCCTATATAAAAAAAAACATTGGTGGCTGCATATCCTGTTTTTCGCGTATGGTAGCTTACAATACTAATCATTAAAGAGGCAATATTAATCTTCGACAAAGTTCCTATTTTTACGCTATTATTTATTCTAAATTAAATGAAATTACGAGGTAAGAAAATACTGAATTATATTAAATTATACTAGGTTATAGAAAATAATTATTATAATTTGGACACGCACAAAAAACCAAGCGGCAGAGCGTAATCAATTGTAGCATATAATAAAATATAGCCCTACAACATGTTGTGCCGCATGGAACGCTCCTGCCATCTAACGGTGAAACTTCGCATAAGATATCCCTATTACTATTTAAAATACGCGGGTTACAGCGCAGCGTTCGAATCGCAACGCAACGGGAAATTCAGTTCTTTCCCCTTCTCTACCACCGCCAATCTCAGTCTCTGTCTCTTTCTCTATCTCTCTCTGGACAGCGATATTACTACGTTGCAGTGACCTATTATTGGTTCTCACCATATGCAGGAGGTTTGCATTTCAGTATAGTATTAGTGATGTAGAAAACTATTTTCTTGAGTATTTCGCTCATTTAGAATTCTAAATGGAGTATAAGGAACCGTTAATTTCAAACAATTCAAACCATCTGTACTGAACTGCACTATTGTCGAATTTATAATATTATCACATTTTTCTTCTAACTGATGATTCACAATTGTTTCCACAAATTAATGAGGGACAAAATTCTAAAATTATTAATAAACTCAGAAATATTAAAACTATAGCCTATCAGTTGTATTAACATAGCATATAATACACTCAATAAATTTATTTTACGAAATGTGACTTTCACATTTGCACATTTAATGGATTTACCATTATTTGAGATGATATTTCTATACTAGATCTACAAGGATAGACAGATTTTCCTGTAAACTTTGATATCACTCGTGGTACCATGGAAACAGAAGGCTATTGTCACTTTCTCACATAATCCATGACCTAATATGTTGTAGTAAAGTCTGACGTCACTTAATGTATGCTATATCAATAATGTTTCGTCATGTAAGATAATTGACGTGTCCAGAATGTGAGCGTAAGTCCATAGGTGAGTACTGAAACCACAAAAATAGAGCATGAAACAATGAAAATGTAGAACATGTATAGCTTCCTGAGTCCTTAGAGTATAGTAAACTATACCATACTTCATACATGATTGTGATATGTATATGTATATTTATTGTCATCAAAATTATGTAAAATTTGTGTATTATTCGTTATTGACGATTCTCTTACATTTCCATTTTACAGGGAACCACCCTTAACTATATATTGCTATTAATAATTTACTACATACTCCGTCCTACATAAATCATTCTAGTTATTTCTTAACAAAATCTCTTTCCCTTTAATTACTATTTCTTATATACATATGTTTATACCTTAGTTTTCCCTTCCCATTTCTTCTGTACTACGTATATACAAAAATATTTCGAGTTCCCTCAGTTTTCTTCCGTTTACTGTTCTATAAAATTTCTTATATGCTATTTCTATATTTAGTTTCAGTAATTAATAAAATATTTCCTTGTTCTTTCATTTTCTAGGCATGATATTAGAATGTGTACATGTCTTCTTTTTGATTACATAAAAGACATAATATTTTTCCTACATCTCCTCTTCTACTTTTTAACTTCCAAATTCCCAATCTCCATCACGCTAGTCCCATCATAACTTCTCTGTTGTTAACTTTCGTATATTTTTCCTGTCTCCATATGATTTTCATTTCTTTGTAATCTATCAATGATTTTAAATCATTTAAATTGCTAAACATTTCCTGTCTCACTGCCTCGTTAAATCTCTCCATTACAATTTTACCTTTCAAACTTATACTAATTTCACCAATTTCTTATCATAACCAATTTAGTTTTAAATTCTTTACATTATTTTCTCATTCTTTAATCTCATTAGACTTGGTTGTCATCATTTGCAGGGATCTAAAACATATTTCCAAGAAATCATTTTCTTCTTAATCTACAGTATAACCCCAAAAATTATGATGTAAGATGTATGTGCACAGATCCGAAGTATAGTATAATATATCAGCATTTATGCCCTAACTGTAACCTGCAGAATTTTTTCAGCATTTTTCCTCATGTCAGTGACTCGGGGGGAAATTAAACGCAGAATAAATATGGGTAATGCGTGTTATTATTCGGTTGAGAAGCTTTTATCATCTAGTCTGCTGTCAAAAAATCTGAAAGTTAGAATTTATAAAACAGTTATATTACCGGTTGTTCTGTATGGTTGTGAAACATGGACTCTCACTCTGAGAGAGGAACATAGGTTAAGGTATTTGAGAATAAGGTGCTTAGGAAAATATTTGAGGCTAAGCGGGATGAAGTTACAGGAGAATGGAGAAAGTTACACAACGCAGAACTGCACGCATTGTATTCTTCACCTGACATAATTAGGAACATAAAAACCAGACGTTTGAGATGGGCAGGACATGTAGCACGTATGGCCCAATCCAGAAATGCATATAGAGTGTTAGTTGGGAGACCGGAGGGAAAAAGACCTTTGGGGAGGCCGAGACGTAGATGGGAGGATAATATTAAAATGGATTTGAGGGAGGTGGGATATGATGATAGGGACTGGATTAATCTTGCACTGGATAGGGACCGATGGCGGGCTTATGTGAGGGCGGCAATGAACCTTCGGGTTCCTTAAAAGCCATTTGTAAGTAAGTGTATATGTATATATGTATATATAACTTTAAAAATAAAACAACAAAATATCTCAGGACTCAGGGGATAGAAACAAGTGGCACAAAATAGTAAGTAATTCAACTGTGAAGACAATACTCATGCAAATATATGCATTAATATCAAGTAAAATAATAGAATTGTGTTTAAAATACGTACAATATTGTATTTTACTTCATTCGTTCGAATATACACTTTTCATGCAATCATAAGAATTTTCTTAAATCTTTTTAATTCTGTTTTGAACTTCGTTATATTACTACTACTACTACTACTACTACTACTACTACTACTACTAATAATAATAATAATAATAATAATAATAATAATAATAATAATAATAATAATAATATAATTTTTGTATGTTTTCTGCCATTACTCTAGTTGGCTGTGATCATATTCTGAGTAAATATTTTTATGCGTTCATTACTAATGCAAATGAAATATGATGTGATATAAATAAATGTATGCATAATAATCTTTATTTTTATTAATTTCGTATTTATTATTATATTCGAGAAATAGCTTCACAGAATATCACGCGACGTTTGAATTTCCCTTGGGTGAATTCACGAGTGTTTCGCGCTAGGTAATATATCACCATATGGAACCTCTTTTCACATTATGTATGATATTTCGATGACGACTTTTTTTAGCTTCACAGTACGTCGTCTTTCACATTACATAATAAGAAGTGAAATACGGCCACAGTCAATTCCAGTTATAAGGAGATCACTTTACATTCCTTTAGAAAACGGAGGACTGTTCTGCTGGGCTTATAGTCGGAAGAATCCCCTGACCTAGATACAAGACATGTCATCTTCATAAATCCAATTTTGAATATAGAACGTTTCGCAATAGGTCGCAGAATTTGAAGTGTAGATAGTCTTATGAGGAAAATAGTTGGAACTGTTTAATTTCACAGATCCTGAATTTGCTTGTTAACGAGCTGAATGGTACACTCGAGTAATCCGTGTCTACAGTCAGAGTCACACGGACGAGCAGGCACGACTAGCCGGTGCGCATGACTGCAGACGCACCTGGCAATTGACAGATCGATTGGCGAAGTAAGCGATTTGCGAACACGGATGCAAGGAATGAAGATAAACGCGGGTCCCTGCCTGCATTGGGAGTAGCTGTCTTGCACCAGGGTTGTAAATGTTGCATCGTCCTTAATAGAAATCGCCGTGCCCTACAAAGTCAAACTTTTACGTGTTTCAAAGGTACGACGCGAGTTATGGGATAGGATGCTGGAAGAGTTTTCTGTTACTAGGCCAACGGGACTGGGTTCGAGTTTTGGTATCGGAAAGAGAGTCTGAAGGATGAAGATTGCCGTGGATCAAATGTTTAAGACAGTGGCCGGCAGATGCTGCAGTTATGACGTAAGAGCCAGTCAGGCCTCAAGAGCTTGAAAGAGCGAGCATTTGAGTCGTATTACTGTTATCACGCACAAGAGCAGTGGCGTCAGTGCAGCAATGATACGACAGTTCTTGGAGATAAATTGATGGAATCACATTCCTGTGTTTTGCTAGGGAATAACTACTCTTCGGTCATGATGGCAACATTCTTGGCAAATTTCCCGTCATTAAAAGAACGCATGTTGTTTGCAATAGCTAGTTAAATCCTATATCTTAAGCCTTAAGCTTACAATTGATTCACTGACAGTGTGTTCCCTAGCTTCACTTAACAATTTTTCTTTCAATTGCTGCACTAGTAGACTATTTGTCGATATTCTCCCCCATATTTGTCATAATCATTTGTGTGGCATAGAGAATAATGGCATTGTGTATTGCATTTCTTTACATGCTGAAACAGCTTGCCACAAATCAAACACTTCGCCATTCCTCCATACTCCATAACACAGTTTGATCTCGACAAAGCATTTAACTTGGGCACGGTAGTAACACAAAGTGATTGTGTGTTTCAAAAGTTGAAATATAATTTGCATAGTACTCACCAAGTTAGGGCCTATATAGTTCAATCTGTATATTGTGTAGAAAAATGTCTGTTAAAAACACTTGAACTGTTTTCAAGTTTCCGAGTACACAAAGTGTTGTAGTACTGCTTAAATTATTTATTTCTGTATTTGTATATTTATAGCAGTTTCGGAGCCTCATTTACATAATGCGAACGCTTCTGCAGCTGGCTGTATTATGAATTTCATATTATTATAAGTATATTGAATTTGATTACAAACCAAAATATTTTGTTACATTGATTTATCACGGATGTACAGTTTTGTTTTCGCACAAATGTATTGAAATTGTGCTGTTCCATACTACCTCAGACGAATGGATCGCGCTCTGTCAGTGCATAGGCGCCGTACCACCACTGTTCAGATGAACCTTCTCGCCTCGCTGTGCTCAGTATGCAGAGATTGCCGAGCAAAGAGCGTGGCGGCTCCGTGGTATGACGTCACAGAGCACGGAACATGCCGGTCACTGGTATAAGAGATGGAATATTTAATTTAAAAAAAGCAATTAGGCGTAGAGCAAGGTCACAGCAATAGCCATCAGTAACATAACTCACATGTATTGTGTGTATAAATAAAATTATGTTTTTATAATATCTAGGGCTCAAGAAAAGTATTGGTATCAGGGTAGTAAATAATTTCTATATAAACTTACATTGCTTAAAAAATGCGTCCCGTTGCACGGTGTGTCTTCTGTCTGTAAGAAAGAGATAGAGTGAACATCCGACTCTCCTCAATAGTAGACCTGCTTGAGTGACGTCAGGTTGTATCAGAATTCCGAAACAAAAATCCAACAAAGAACAGATAATAAGGCGACTGAATTCAGAATATGGGGAAAATATGTTTAACTTAATTGATAATAATGGTATTTTTTTGTAAATTTAATATTTGCTCCCAGTTAATTAATTTGAAACAGGAGTAATCCTGTAAATGTAAATGTAAATTCTATTCATAAAGAGCGGACTGTACAAGCAGCCGCTACCGTAACTCGTTTCAGAGTGATGTAAGGGGTTGTTGGAAAATAATTTCATTTAGTTCAAAATTACATAAATTCTTACTGAACAGATTATTTACTGATTAATATTTGTTACTTATAATGAAACTAATATCTGTCCATTGTTATTTTTACCATTAATTATCTAAATGGAATACAAAACGCCTAATGGCAAAATCTCATTACATTAATATTCTCATTATATCAATATATTTTAGATTTATATTTTGTTCCCTATAACATAGCTCTAGTAAACTTCTACTAATTTAATTCTCATCATTTAACCAACTAGCTACCTCAACTTAATTATAATTCTTTACATATTGCACATAGACTGAATTGAATTACATTTTCTTATAAATTAAAGATTTTATCTCAATTTAAATAAACAGGCTACTAGTCGTTAAAACTTAACTGAAGAATATTGCTGGACAATCTTTTAAGTGTAGCGTAAATATTCATAATTTAAATATGTATGTATTTATTGTATTGATTAAGGCGGTTGAGGGGAAGAGAAGGCCTTTTGGCCTTAACTCTGCCAGCGAAAATAAAAAAATTCTATTCTATTCATTTCTAACTAATCGAGTGTGCGCACAAGCATTTTTATACACAGGCTGCACGTACGATGCAGCGTAACCTATAACCAATACTTTTTTTTCAACCCTAATAATAACAAATAAAATAACACATTTCATATATTATTCCAGAATTTATCAAAAGCTTGGGCAATTATTAATAATGAATTAATTACTAAATAAATTTCAGTTTTCAGTAACAACCCAAATATTAAAAGATCATGTAATATTACAACAAAGTCAAATAAAGTAACTTATTTAAAGTCGTTAAATGTCTATTACAGGTCTGGGCGCTAATACCTCGATTGAGTTCCTGAAGAAATCCCTTAACTCCCCACGCCACATTTCCCGAAGGGGCAGTAATGTTTTGGTGCGGTACGAGCAGACAGGACGCTCAGTGAGGAAATGTATCAGGCGAAAATCATAGCTTTTTACGAATTTTCGGCTCTCGCTGGTCGCTTAAAATCCACCAATGGTGGACAGAGCCTTACTGTGTGTTTGTTTATAAGGCGGTGTAAACAAAAAGAATATGAGCAGAGGTTTCTCCGTCATCACTCTCCCTCGTAAGCCCAGGGCTGATCTATTACAACATATTGCAAGGCTTCTTTGCTAAAAGCAACATTGTATGTTAGTAAAATGGGGAGACCATCAGAAGGTAAAAGTTTTAAAAATTTGAATTTATTTTTATTTTATTTTATTTTATTGGGTTATTTTACGACGCTGTATCAACATCTAGGTTATTTAGCGTCTGAATGAAATGAAGGTGATAATGCCGGTGAAAGGAATCCGGGGTCCAGCACCGAAAGTTACCCAGCATTTGCTCGTATTGGGTTGAGGGAAAACCCCGGAAAAAACCTGAACCAGGTAACTTGCCCCTACCGGGATTCGAACCCGGGCCACCTAGTTTCGCGGCCAGACGCGCTGACCGTTACTCCACAGGTGTGGACTTTTGAATTTACATAGCCGAAACCAACAAACCTAAACTTGCTCACACAATCACATCGTTGTCTATTCTAATCCTGTCCACGGAACGTTACTTTAGCCTACATCGTCTTGAAGGGAGAGATTTGCACAGCAACCTGTTCCGCTTGAACTGCTGACCCGTGCTATCTTCTCCTGACCGCGACTTAGGCTGATAGTATGATTACCGCACATGCGCTAGAGAGCTCTGAGGATAGGAAACCTTACAGAAACAAAATTACCCATTCTGCTGAAGATTACAATTATTAAAAGGACAAGTATACAAACATACCGTTGCAAAGGCTGTCGCTCATCTTATGTCTGTTTTGTGTTTTCCAAAATTATGTTATTGCTCCATGATAACAGGAAATAAATTATTTATTGTTGTGTAGCGTTGGCTCATAATAGTGAACAGAATGAGAACAATATTGCTTGAAATGGTAATTGTTTCTGTGCTTTCATGATCATCACAATTTGTAGATAATAAAAGATGATTTTCCAACTATCTATATCATTTTATAAACGGACGAACAATTCTCCTACTCTGTTACAAATAATGTCATACTATTAGCTGGAGCTTACGCTGATTTAGACTTGTTGGTGGGTTCAGTAGACGGTATCGCTTTTCAAAAACAAGTTAAACAAACTCAACCGTTATTTAGAATGTAAACGCGCTTCACTAGAATCATTCTCCAGTGTATGTAACTCAGCTTCCCTTTTTCAGATTTCAATGTGTTGTGAACAAGGCTTAAAAATCAATTTCATTTTTGTTTTGTTACCGATAAGCTGCTATAATTTAATATGTAACACTTTTATTAAGCCACCAATGCTTATCTACTACAATAGTCATTTACATGAGTAAGATTTTTACATGAACGTTTCCGATACTATTTTTTGTATATCTTCAGATGCATTATAATTATAAATTAGCTGTTAAGTTTGTAAAGTTAGATACAGAGGACATACAACGGACTTCATTTACAATAGAAACAAATCTAAATTTGCACAACATCTTATTGAAGAAAACCACGATTTATCCAACATAAATGACACATTAAATATAATAAAAATTACAAACAATCCCTCAATAGACACGGCCGAACAATTTTACATAGCAAAAGAATATAACTCAGGACACCCCCTCCTTAATGAACAAATAACTAACACTAACAATCCCTTATTTAATTTATTCAAACTGCTCCCGCAAAAAGAAAAGCATACAGCTACCACACAGGTATCTCTAATCCCCCCCTCCACTTCCGATATCACACGATGTACATTAAACTCTGTGAGCGAACCCCGTCATTCCAGCTCAGCCATGCAGCCGACAAGTACACAACATGCAAAACAGCTGAATTGTAAGTTTAAGTTTATTTTCTATTATAAGATATAGTTACAACTTAAAACATCTAAATTCTAGCAGTAATTATATTAACACTGTTACAGAGAAGCAATGGCTTTGCTTGAATACGGAGCTCGACATCAATCCAAATTGTAACTCAACCTGTTAGACGATCGAATTTGCATAGGAAATAGTGGACAACAGTGAACTTCAAAATGGTATGCCAACATGTGGTTACTTGACAAGTGAAAAGCAGATAAAGTTTTCATACAACAACAACACACAGTGCAAAAGTGTAATTAATAATTAGTAAGTTACCCCATTCTACTTCGTAACAAACTAAGTGATTTAAACAAGTGCTCTATAAATTGCTTCTTACACAACGATTCAGCGTTTTTAGTATTATGAAGTTCTTAACGTCATCATTCAAGTTTTATATAAAAACAAAGAAAGAACAGTTATAATCGCCCTATTCAACGGCAAGACACTATACAGGGCGTTTAAAAAATACGGAGCATAATTTCAGGTATGTATTTCCCATATGTAGACAATCAAAATAGTTCATTACAACATGTGTCCGGAAATGCTTCATTTCCGAGTTATGGCCTTCACAACATTGAAATTCACCGGAACGTTTTTCTTTCCGCAGGTCGTTGTCATTACAGAAGATGTTCAAAATGTCCACCTCCTGCTTGAATACAGACCTCACATTGATGTCTCATTGACCTGCGAACACGATCCCAAACTCCAGGAGTATTGCATATGTCCTCAGAACATGCCACAATTCGATTCCGAAGGGATTCCAAATCAGGCACCGGAGACGAATAAACCAATGATTTTAAATGACCCCACAAGTAATCTGGACATTGTCGCTGTGGGTACCTCTCCTGGTACAAACGACGAGAGCCAGCGCAGCATTACCGTCCGCCTTACCGTACATGAAGTTTATCTCTGCCAGCTCTTGATTTGAATACATGTCGCACAGTCTAACGCCTACACAACACTGAATGTAACCTTCGCCTCGGAATGAAATGTCAGAGTGCCCTCTTAATGTCTCCTTTGACGGCAACGACCTGCGGAAAGAAAAACGTTCCGGTGAATTTCAATGTTGTGAAGGCCATAACTCTGAAATAAAGCATTTCCGGACACATGTTGTAATGAACTATTTTGATTGTCTACATGTGGGAAATACATACCTGAAATTATGCCCCTTATTTTTTAAACACCCTGTAGAACTCAAATGACAGAACAACAAAAGCTACCAAACAAGTGTTCTTTTATAAAAGTTTTTATATTTTTATATTTTATATTGTTGTTATATTATAAGTTTTATATTGCATTTTAGAAATTGATTGATATTAAGTAAGCTTAGTATTACTATTAGCACTAATTACTACTAGACACACAAGTACAAGCGACATTCATAAATGGTTCACACACTCAATCACGAAAAGGAAGTTCACAGAACACACACATAAATGGCTAGGTTTTCAATCATTTACAAACTTAACAGCTAATAATAATTATAATGCATCTGAAGATGATAGAAAAAATAATATCGAAAACGTTCATGTAAAAATCTTACTAATGCAAATGACTATTGTAGTAGATAAGCATTGATGGTTTAATAAAAGTGTTACATATTAAAGGCTTAAAAATGGTTCTAACCCACATCATATCCACTGAACTACACTCGGTCTTATTCCTGACGTTTAATGCATACAAATTCGTTCCTTAATTGAATATGACCAAGATGATTTCTAGTCATCAGTTATTTAATAACGCTGTATCATCTACGTAATTATCTATCTACGGAGATATTATTGTCGATGATTCGCTTAGCAATGACTGACACTCGCCTTAAAGCTGGGGAAACAGTCGCAACATACCCACCCATGTACAGTAATCGACCGAAGTGGGATTCAAAGTCAGACCTAAGCTGCATGCATCTTTCGCCTTGTCTACGCCGTTGGCTGTTTAATGATGAAGGTGTTGTTAATGATTGTGATCATCTTCGTCGTCGTTGACGGCACTGCATGGAGGAGACAACGTTGTATCACAGACTAGTATATACAGTCACGAAGCTCAATACGTAGTAAATATGCAAACATTAGGTAGTTGCTCACCACTAGAATCGCTAATATCGCCTCATTACAGGCAATGCAAAATAGTACAGTCACAGTCTATTGTTTCCAGCACCCTCAAAACTCAAGCTTCGTGACTGTATATAGTAGACTGTGGTTGTACAGGGTGCGTCAGAAAGAACGGATGGATTTCACATGGCAAGAAAATTGTAAAGATTCATCAAATCAAAAATTTATTGTTATCAACATATTCACCAATACATGCAGTTTATTTATGGAAAACAACATTATCCATATCATGTCCTTGGCTTTCAATACAGGCATCGAGGCGTTTTTTGATGTTCGCCATCACTTTCACAGTCATAGCTGGTGCAATTGCCACGATTTCTTCACGAATCGCTGTCTTCAGTTCGTCCAGTGTATGTGATCGATGTTTACAAACTTACGCCTTCAAATGGTCCCAAAGAAAGAAGTCGCAGGGCGCGAGATCTTACCGTAGCCTCGGACAATCTCAGTGCAATAGAATTTCGTCCAGGTGATTTCTTCTTTAATGTTGAACCTGTGATACGAAATGAAGCCACCCACCGCAAAATTGTATTCCGAGTTGGAATCCTAGCGTGACATTCGATGTCGAAATGAGTCCTGAGTGGCGATCACAGACTCTTCATTTTTCAAAAATGTCTCTACGATGAAAGCACGTTGTACACCAGACCAACACCATATTCTGAACTGAAACTGCATTCTATGGCTGACCCAACAGTCCCCCTCACTATATCTCTCTCCTCGTTGCGTATCGATAGTTTGAAATCCATCCGTTCTTTCTGACGCACCCTTTACATTCCGACTTCACTGATAACTCCAGCTTTTCCTTGGTTACGCCTAACGTGACATTTATACAGAGTTAAGACTGATTCACAATAAACCGAGAACGGAAACGACAACGAGAACGGAAATATTGTTAAAATAAAAGTATTTAAATGTGAACATTCACAACTAAATATTGTGAATGCTCACATTTAAATAAATTTATTTTAACATTATTTCCGTTCTCGTTGTCGTCTCCGTTCCCGGTTTTTTGTGAACCAGCTTTTACTCAGAACTTTCTCCGCAATAGTGGAATAAGCGAAAGTGCGCTAGATACGGAGAATAGAGTGATACCACTGGCTACTTTATTCAAAGTTTTCTTAGTCACGGAATTAAAAAAAATTGTTACTGCATATTTTAATTCATCGATCGTTGTAGGATTGTTCTGGTACACTTTAGATTCAGCTGCTCCCCAAAAGAAATAATCAGGAGGCGTTAGATCGGGGGATATCGGCTACCACAATCCTTGTGAAATTATTATTCCGCCGAAAACCTCCTCTAACAATTGCATAGTTCGGTTAGATGTATGAGCTGTGGCACCATCTTGTTGAAAGAAACAGATATTTAATTCAGTTTCATTTAATTGCCTAATAAAAGGAAACTATATATTATCTGAGCAATAAACTTCAGTTTACTTTGTCGTTAAAAAAATTGGTCCCATAATGCATGCTCATGATATAGAACACCATACCCCAATTTTCTGGGAGTGCAATGGTGCTTCATGTATTTCACAATGGTTTTCACTGGACCAGCATAACCTGAAAGATGAAACCAAGCTTCGTCTGTAAAGAACTTTCTGTCTAACACTTCATCACTATGGCGACGAATAAATCTTTAAAACCAAATACAATTATTTAATCTTTTCTCATTATCTGTTGGATATAGTTCATGCACGACCGATACCTTGTATGGCCGTAATCATACTTCAACCTTTAATGCTCTACGTGCACTGGAATAAGATATTTCAATTTGCTGTGGTATTGTTCTAACTGCTTTGTTAGGGATTTTTAGCATTCGGTCAGAAATATCTAACAGTTTTTCCCCTGTTAAAACTGTGGGTCTCCTACATCATGGAGCATCTTGCACGGAGACTGTCTGGCGAAGTTTATTTACCAGATCGCGCACTGTATCCCGGTGAGGTAAATTAGAGCATGAGAAACGTTCTATAAACTTCTGTTTCACTTCTTTTAGTGTATTTGACACCTTCTCGAAACACATATTCCACTTTGAAAAAGCTCATTCTTCAAATGGAAACATTTTACGGAATGTATGCACTCGCTGGCTGCAGAGTTGTATGTATAACCTTGGCGAGGACGCGCCGGTATTGTTTGCGTGGCTACCCGATAAAGCCTTGTTTTCTCTGAACCGACGACGCATACGAGATGCGAGGTGTGAGGCCCGCCTCGCACAAATCCGGACTACAGAAGGGATAGTGAGTGGTTTCTATAACTGCGAGATGCGAGGTCTGCGCGCCTCGCATTTATAGAAACCACTCGCTATGTCTTATGTAGTCCGGATTTGTACGAGGCGGGCCTCACATCTCGCATGCGTCAGTTCAGAAAAACCAAGACTTAAGGCAAGGGAGAAATATCAACCTACACCAAAATATAAGTGTGTGTGTCACAGCGGAGAAAATTCTGACTCTCTCTGTATTTCTGTGCAACTTTAGGTAACTTGTATTCATCCATACATGCTAAATGGGATCTCCAGCTTTTCCATTCAGTGAATACATGTTAAGGTAATTTCTGATTTCTTCATTCTTGGTTCTGTCTAGATTTGTAGTCTTTTGATCTTCTCAAGAACTTCATTCCTGCTGCTTGTATTTTATAAATGCCTCTTTTTGTTGTGAATCAATTTTTACTGTTCTGTGTAAGAATTGGTACAGTCATCACCATACAAAATTTAAATGTGGTTTCTCTTTTTTGTTTTTTTCCTTGGTGGTTTATATATCGTTTGATATAGTTTGAAACTTTATAGTTTTCTACATTATATCTTTTCCCTTTTTGCAAATAATGTTGTTGCCAAGGTATTTGAAACGTCACCTCTTCCATTATTTTATTATCCACCATAATTTTTATGTAATCGTATTCTTACCTTGAAATTCCATTGTTTTTGCTTCATTCTATGACATTTTGATACACTTCTTTTTACAAACTTCCTACGCAAAGTCACTTTCAACTCGAAAAACTAAAAAGCTATGCAAGTTGGTACATACAAGAAGACAATATCTGTAATTGAACAAGTTATGAACATTACATAGGCTACTTGGTAATGAAACTATCAAGCAGTAGAGATTGAGTACAAGAAGTTCGGACTGAAGCCTTCAAAGCAACCAGTCTTTGGATGTTTAAATAACATGATTTGGCGAAAAAAAGTTCATGGATAGGGGTAGTAAAATAAACATTTATAAAACTTTCGTGAGTCCAATCCTCACTTGTTACAAGGAGACTAGAGCTACAGTAATACTAAAAGAAGAAAAATAATTAGGTCGGCAGAAACGAATTTTCTCAAAAGGGATTCCTGTCGTCAAGCTTTGTGATAGGCAAACTAATGCTTCCATCCATTAATGAGGCATATATATTATGTTACTTATTGGCCTAAATTCTGTGTTTTGTCTAAATTTCATTTATATTTATTGTTTGGATTGTTTATTGAAATTTTGGCAAAACTTGGGTATAGGTCTAATTGTATTTTTGTGGAGATTTAAAAATGTGCATAGTCATTAGTTTCTTTTTTTTCTTTGTGTTCTGCAAGATCGAAATATGCCTACATTAGATAGGAAACAATGGAGGAAAAAAATTAAATGAACAACATAACTTTGTTTAGTTGGGGAAAAACTACAACACTTGTAGAAATTCCTATAATAGATAGTATGTATTCTTTTATTTATTTCACTGTGTGTTATTGTATCATAAATAGGTCTATATATTTATTGTTTGAATTGTTTGTTGAAATTTTTGTATGAAATTCAAATTTAATAGCCTAATAATAATAATAATAATAATAATAATAATAATAATAATAATAATAATAATAGGAACAATAATAATATATTATATTATAATTATATATTATTATTATTATTATTATTATTATTATTATTATTATTATTATTATTATTATTAATAGTGAAAATTTCAGCATTCATGGCCGTAGAGACTCGAGCGAAAGATCATGTGTACGTAAGTTCCTGTTTATTGATATGTATTTATAAATAAACGCACTTCATTTAATCATTCATTCATTCATTCATTCATTCATTCATTCATTCATTGGTCTAAATTATGAGAAGAAATGAAGAGACTGTGTTTAAGAATGGATGGATTGTGATTTCTTAAATTTGTAATGGCATGCAGACCTCTTGAAAGACAAACGGGAAAATCGCACAAGAAATGGGAACAAAGTCAGACAATAATATTTTTCGGTGAAAACACCGTAGATACAGGAGAATTACTTGAAAAAAAAAAAAAAAAGAAATGAACATGTTTCCTGTAATTTACCTTAAGTATTCTATATTATTTGATCGTCCGAAAGCATAAAAAATATTATTTCTTTGTATCGTTAAATATATTCATTCTATTATTAAAAACATTCAATTGCCGTACAATGTCATATCATTCTGAATTAAAAATTATTACTAAAAGTTAACGTAACTTTTATTCTTATATAAGATTAAAATTTTTCTTATGCAATTAATATAACATCTAGTTAATCAATGTTGTGCAATTTTTAGTTACTTTATTAGTTTTCGACAGACAAATGAAATACAGACCGGTTCCAGGTAGTAATGTTCCATCAGCTTAAAGACGATGTGCAGAGTGCCCGTCTCGAGGAATCTAAGCGGTAAGAGGTGAAATGGAACTGGTCTGCGTAGGGTAGTGTGCACGGACCTGTCATATGCCGGCATACGACTGCTCCCCGACAACAGATTTTGATAGAGGATGGAGTGGAACTGGTCTGGATAGGAACTCTAAGTCTAGTGAATTACATATGTAAGTATAAGAATCTGAAAATTAACTTTAACTAAATGAACTACTTCAAAAGAAATTGAAGCATTTACTTTATTTCGAAGAATGCAATGATTTGTAAATTATCAGCATTTTGTATGAATTTAACCGAGCTCATGAATATCTTCAGGTAATTAATAAATTGTTAATATTTTTCCCCCTTTATTAGGAATACTTTCTAATCTTCAAACGAAGTTTATTATGTAATAATTGGGGTTAAATTAGAATTACAGCAATAATAAAGGAATACACAATAACAAAGCGAGTTGATCGAAGGTAACGATAATTAAAACAGAAAATATAAAAGAAATAGAACAGAAAAATCAAAAGAAGTGAAAGAGATAAAGAAATGAATTAATGAGAGAGGCAGTAAAAAGAAACTAAAGAAATATGGGAGTATTAAAGCCGGAAAACAACCAAACTGCACCCTTAAATTGGCAAAACTTCGTTTGTCAGACTAGTTTATTAAACCGTGTCGGACTGTGAAGAAAACAACTATCGCAATGTCCATATTTTATATATTGTGCAATATTATATTGTGAAATTTTAATTTTCCTACCAATTTTTTTCTATTGTTCTATTAAAATTGTAGCATATAACCACGGTCGACTTTAGTAGGAAGTCGGAACGCTGAAACTTGGAAACATGTACATCAGGCATCGACCAACTCACATGGCATATGCGGTTTAATTTTTGTTTATACTTATTTAAGAGCATTTGCAATTTATGATGAGTTTTTTTATGTGTGTTTCGCCTTTGCACCAATGAACCTGCAGAAGAAATAGTAATATATATACATATATATACAGTATATGAGGTAGGTAAAAACATAATTTTAAAACAGAAATAAAACACGCAAAAAACAATAACAAAAATTCTTAAAGTCAAATCCTATGTATTAGGCATATTTTTTCTGTTTTATTAATGTAATATTACCTATTGGCTCGTTTTGCTTTATTATTCAATTTTTTTCAGGAATGCATTAATTACAATGTCAGATAAATGTTGTGTTCCTAACTGCACTTCAAATTATCCGAGCAAAGGAGGTTATATCCCAGTATTCAGATTCCCAAATGAAGAGAAACTTCGCCAAGCCTGGATAAGAAAAATACCAGGCAAGCACTGGCAACCTTCAAAGTGGGCTGTGGTTTGCATACACCATTTTCATGAACAAGATGTAATAAAAGTGGAAAAATACAAGAATTCGTCGAGAGAGTGGAAGGAACGTCCTGTAGATAGGTTGAAGTAGTAACATGAGCACTCCCTACAATTTATCCTGATTTTCCAGCTTATTTGTCAACCCCAGAAACAAAGAAGCGGAGAGACCCTGAAGAACGAAGAGCCAGACAGACTGAAGCACATGCTGAAAAAGAAAACCATTTTCTTGAAAAAGACATTATTAAGGACTTCTCTACGTTTACCGATAATGTTAGTGGAAAGTCACAGTTGCTAAAGGGTTGGTTTATTTATTATAATATTTATTACGTAATACTTTATCAGTGCACTTTCGAAACCATACCACAGATAATAGTTAGTGTTAAAATAAATAAATATATGAATTGTGAAGTATGTGTCAATCAGAACATAGTAGCTAGAAGTGAACTGTTTGACATATTAACAGGAAATATGAAACTCACCCGCTGATCTCAGTTAGAACAAATTTGAAGAAATATGAGTCTGTTGAGAAAGACTGTGTAACTGCTCAAAGTGTCCAATCTGTGCTATCAGTTATTACGAACAAATTAAATTCACTTCTTTTATTATTTGGAGAGTCCAGTGATATACAACCGAACACTGAAAGGCAAATTAAATTTGCAATTGAACATTTAAATTTAATTTGTAGCAAAGCTAAACATTGTTCAACTGATTATATTTTATGGGCTTTTATGTTTTATATGCACTCTCCAAGTTGTTGTGAGCCAATCCGAGAAACATCTTGGATTGTTTTACCACATATGAAATATTTCCAACATTTGACTTCTTTGTTTTCAGTGTCACCAAATTCGATGACAAACAATGAACATTTTCTCAAAAATGCCATAAAAACTTGACAGAGAGAAGAACGTTTAGTTAGTTTACAAATTGATGAAATGCATATCTAACCACAGATTGATTATAAATCAGGGCAACTGTTCGGATATGCTGATAACCAGCAAAATACTGAAGCTAAAACTGTCCAGGCATTTTTTGTTTCTTCTCTATTTGGTAACTTCAGGGAAATTGTTGCTCTTTACCCAGTAAAGAAATTGACAGGCAAAGATTTATATGATACGATAAATGTTGTAATTGATTTATTAAGAAAGTGTGGGTGCCATATACTTTCTGTTGTTTCAGACAATCACAGAGTAAACAGAAATATGATGGCACTACTTCAGGGTTCAAATAAAGGGTATGTTTCAAATGACATTGATCCACCATATAAGACATTTTTTACATACGACTTTGTTCATATTTTTAAGAACATTAGAAACTGCTGGATCAATCAGAAAGATGCTTCTCAAACATTGATTTTTCCAGATTTTGAAGACACAGACACACTTCTGACTGCAAAATGTTCAGACCTTGAGCAACTGTATCACTGCAGTAATAATGTCAGTCCTCTCTTGAAACCTGCTCATAAATTAAATCACAAATCTCTGTACCCAAGCAACTTAGAAAGACAAAAAGTTTCTTTAGTTTGCAATATTTTCCATGAGGCTACTTACTGTACAGTGCTTTAAACGCTGAATTTCAAAGTCAATCTGGTATTGTGTCAAATCCAGGTACTTGTCAGTTTGTATTGATAATACTGCAGTGGTGGACAATTGTAAACGTGAAATCTAAGATGTTGGGTACTATGAAAAGAAATGAATTGGCGAATCCCATTTATAGTGTTGGAGATGTCCGCCTTAAATTTTTAAGACAATTTTTACAATGGTTGCAAGAATGGGAGTGCATTAGAGAAGGTGACTTAACTCCTGATACTTTCAGGGCTTTGTTTCAGAGTACCTCTGTGATAATTGAATTTATACAATACAGTTTGCAAACTCTTAATGTGGAATTTGTACTGCCAGGAAAGTTACAAACCGACAATCTCGAGCAACGCTTCAGTTTCTATAGGCAGTTATCAGGTGGTAACTTAAATGTTTCCTTTGTACAGGTCTTAGAGGCAGAAAAAAAACACAGAATGAAATCTCTTTTAGGTATAAAATCAGCCAAGTATGGAATTCTAAAATGGTCCTCATAAACATTTGAAGCAGCAGAAAATATAGACCTAGAATGGAATGAAACCGTAGATGTAGCTCCATTTTTTAGTGTCATCCAAGATCCCGATACTTTTACCTCTGAAGCTGATACCTCCACCCTTTTGTACATATCAGGTTATCCTCTTTCAAGGTATCTTCAAGGTTACAGTGTCCACTTTGTATTGATTACTTGGTAGGGAAAGAAATCAGCAATCAAGATATTTATTTTGACACTTTGAACCGAGGAGGACTTACTCTTCCTTCAGATTTTGTAATTTACATTGCAAAAATTGCATACTGCATTGTAAATGCATTGATTTCAAGGGGTACAAATGAAGAACAATTTGTAAAATGTGGAAATCAGAAAAAATTGTTGATGTTACCCTGCAAAACAGTTTTGTGTGGTGATGCTGGTTTTGTAAATGATGTATGCCCATGTGGTATGGAATATATTGAATTTGCTGACAAATACTTTCAGTCATTACGAACATACTGTTAAATAATTATTCAAAGGCCAGGAATGATAACATATCTGCCAGTAAACCAGTGTATGGTAAGAGAAAGTTAGAGACATTTTAGAAAAGGATGTAAAAAGTGTGTGTATGTGTGTCTATTGCTCAACATTTAACGGTGAAGTCATTCTCCTTCTTTCTTCCCAATATTCAGATGTAAGGTCCATAAAATTTTCCACAGATTCACAGATTGTTTAGATATTCTATGTCCATGGCATCTTTCTTATTGCACAATAAACATTTAGTAGAGTCCAATAAGCTGATTCGATGTAGATGTTTTGTAAGACAGTCGTCACCAGTAATCAGTCTGAACATAGTCACAGTAGATTTTCGTGGAAGATCAGGAATGGATTTTAAATCTTGTAGTAAATTATTCCATCTTGAATTTTGATGTTCACTTGGAGAGTTAGTGTGGTAATTGCTGGTAATTTTCCTTTTGATAACTCGTTTTATGGACTCATATGAAAAACTGTAGTTCTTCTGTACGTTTTTTCTAGTTCCTTTCTTGGCCAACATATCAGATTTCTCATTGCCATATATTCTACAATGGGTTGGGATTCATTGGAGAACTAAGATATTATTTAAATTTTGAATGTACCTTAACATACAATGGATTTCCTTAATTTTTCTTGATATAGCAAAAGTAGTTGTACTAACTGCCTGGATTGCAGCTTTGGAATTAGATAAGAGAACTATATTTTTGCATTTCTGTAACCAAGGAAAAACATTTGGAGAGAGGCATACATAGCTTCAAGTTCACCATCAAAATTTTAAGTTACATTTGCCAACATTTTTATAAAATGAAAAATATGGACAAGTAGCACCTGCTCCTTCATCTGGATTCATGAGTGAGTCATCTGTGTAAATATGTAACCAAACTTGTGTTAATAATATAAAAAATGTAGGCCTAAATAAGGTAAAATGTAGGTATTATAGTTATAGGAATTGTAGGCCTACAGTATGTGTTTGAGTTTTGCACATGATGTAATATAATGTATGATGTAATTGGATATAGAAATTGGAAATACGATTTAAAAAATGCTAATAATAAAGACATGACTCCTTGTAAGTTATTTATTGCGAATTTTCATAAATTGACATTAGCCTACTGAAGTCTGAAGAAGGTGGCCTAGTCTAACTGGATAAATCCATTAATTCTGGCTGGAAAGCAACGTAGGCCTAGGATCTACATAAGGTAAAATGTATTTAATATACACGCTTATGACCTGTGTATGAGTTTAGTAAATAATATAATGAGATTTTTTTTATAAACAATGCAAAACTATAACGTGCGAAGTAAGAAAAAAATGACACGGCATAACAGTTACGAACACTCATATTAATATACAGCACATATATTACGAGTTGATATTATTCTAAATTGAAAAAAAAAAGATAAAAGGAAAACTTTCATTTGTTGAAAATGTATATATATCCATCTATAATTCGTAACATATAAGTGTTTGGTTATAATGATGAGTATGACAGCAGTATGACTGACAACAGCAGGCGACACAGTGTTGCCAAGTTGAACCTTCCGACCTTCTACTATAGTCGACCGTGATATGAGCCTTTCAGAGCAGAAGTGGTCTAAGTCAATTTTGACTTACACCACTTTTCCTCTGAACGGCTTAAGTAAATATTATCCAAAATACAATTCCTACTTTCTCTTTGTTGTTTTTTTCTCTCTTTCAGTCTCTCTGTTCTTCGTATATACATTTACAGGCAAAATATAATATATTCATGTCATTTAAATTTGTATAATAACGACCGAATCATTAGCCTAGTTTATATGAGCCGTTGAGAGCAAAAGTGGTGTAAGTCAGTTTTGACTTACACCACTTCTGCTCTGAACGGCTCATATAACCTATTAACTTGTTGTATCCTGTACGATACATTGAAAATTTAAGGGTTAAGAAACATGAGTGATGAAGAGAGAAAACTTAAACAAAATCTGGAAAAGAAAGAAAATTGAAATATAAAATGGAGTAATAATTTTAGGAGAAAGGGAACTTTGAAATAGATGTGGAAAAAGGAATATAAAAAGGTGATGGATATAGAAAAGGAAAAATGTGTGATATGCGAAAGTTAATTATTTCTCTATCAAATTAAAATATATAGAAATAATACTAAAATGTTTTGACGAGAAGCGGCAAAAATTACAAATCACAGCAGATTCGTCTAATTCCTTAAACAAGTATTAAATTCATGTGTCTTCACACATATCTATCAAAAGTTTCATGGTCCCATGCAGAGAAACATAATTAAGACGAATTTGTCAGAAAGTGGCTATAATAGAGATTATAAATTTCTACTTAAAATAATATTTATTTGCATGAATCTTTTGATAGATATGTGTGCAGACACATGAATTTAGCATTTGCTTAAGGAATTAGAAGAATCTGCTGTGAGTTGTAATTTTTATTCAGTGACTATTGTTCAGATTTTTTGTATTCGACAGATATTGGAGAAAAAATTAGAGTTATAAGAGTACAGTATATCAGTTATTCATAGATTTAAAAAAAGTATATGATTCGGTTAAGAGAGAAGTTTTATATAATATTCTTATTGAATTTGGTATTCCCAAGAAACTAGTTCGATTAATTAAAATGTGCCTCAGTGAAACTTACAACAAAGTCCGTATAGGCCAATTTCTATCTGATTCTTTTCCAATTCACTGCGTGCTAAAGCAAGGAGATGCACTATCAACTTTACTTTTTAACCTCAATCTAGAATATGCCATTAGGAAAGTTCAGGATAATAGACAGAGTTTGGAATTGAACGGGTTACATCAGCTTCCTGTCTATGCGGATGACGTGAATAAGTTATGTTAGGAGAAAATCCACAAACGATTAAGGAAAACACGGGAATTTTACTTGAAGCAAGTAGAGAGATAGGTTTGGAAGTAAATTCCGAAAAGACAAAGTATATGATTATGTCTCCTGACAAGAATATCGTACGAAATGGAAACATAAAAATAGGAGATTTATCCTTCGGAGAGGTTGAAAAATTCAAATATCTTGGAGCAACAGTAACAAATATAAATGACACTCGGGAGGAAATTAAACGCAGAATAAATATGGAAAATGCGTGTTATTATTCGCTTGAGAAGCATTTGTCATCTAGTCTGCTGTCAAAAATCTGAAAGTTAGAATTTATGAAACAGTTATATTACCGGTTGTTCTGTATGGTTGCGAAACTTGTACTCTCACTTTGAGAGACAAACAGAGATTAAGGGTGTTTGAGAATAAGTTTCTTAGAAAAATATTTGGGGCTAAGAGGGATGAAGTTACAAAAGAATGAAGAAAGTTACAAAACGCAGAACTGCACGCATTGTATTCTTCACCTGACATAATTAGGAACATTAAATTCAGACGTTTGAGATGGTCAGGGCATGTAGCACTTATGGGCGAATCCAGAAATGCATATAGTGTGTTAGTTGGGAGACCGGAAGGAAAAAGATCTTTGGGGAGGCCGAGACGTAGATGGAAGGATAATATTAAAATGGATTTGAGGAAGGTGGGATATGGTGATAGAGACTGGATTTATCTTGCACAGGATAGGGACCGATGGCGGGCTTATGAGAAGGCGGAAATGAACCTTCGGGTTCCTTAAAAGTCTTTTGTAAGCAAGTAAGTAAGTAAGAAAAATAAAAACAAAAAAGTCTTTCATAAAAGAGAAACCATTTCACTTTCCCCGGAAAATGATAAAGAAAAAAGCGAGAAATAACATAAAAGAATGATCGTGATAATAAGAGGAAGGAAATAAAGAGAAAAAGATGACAGGAATAATAGAAATAAAGAGACTGAAGAGAGATGACAGAATAATATAGATAGATGGATTTATTGAGTAATATTATACATATAAATTTTATATTATCACAATTTTATTTAAAATCCAATGCACTGGTCTTCTGACCGTACGTGCTTTGTACCCGAAAAAAGTCCTCCTTTGTAGGTTCCCCGCCCACCTATAATTACATCCAACTACTCTCTAAAAGAACACACATATTAAAAATGGATTGGCACAATAAAACACATTATATAATATATCCTAACCTAAAAGACCTAAAAGTGTACAGTTGGATGGATACTATTATCCCTTCCTCAGTTCGCGTCGCAAACTTCGATAGCTGCAGCTCTAATCTTTCTCGCCTTCAAGAGGAACAATCCAGTCTTTTGTTCCCATTCTCTATTCCCCATGAGGTCAAGACATGAAGCGAACTCCTACTCTGACTTAGCATCGAGTTGATAGAATAAAGCAGTAAGAACATTTTCAGTTCAGATGCTTAAAAAGAAAAAAAAATGGTAGAACTTGGAACATAAGTTTATAAAGAAATGTGTATGTAAATAGGTAATAACTGAAAAAAGTAAAATATGACACGTCAAGATTGAGCATAAGAGGACAGAAATATGAGAGGAAGTACGACAGTGGGATGAAGGAGGAAGAGAAAATGAAAGGAATATAGAAGGAAGAAAGACAGAAATGAAGCAAGGAAACAAAGGAAAATAAGGCAAAGACGTTAACAACAGGAACTTAAGAATTTATGAAGTGATGGATCTGCAAGATGAACAGATGAGGAATTTTCAATGATCATATTGACTCGGAGGTCTGGGCTCTTGTCCATGTCAAAAGTTTGCGCTTCAGTAGGCTGGTGATGAAGGTTGCTCTCCACCAGTCCTGATCCTCCGCGGAGCTACAAGCTCTTCTACCCATTGGGTCATCCATCACTCTTTACACTGCAAAGTCTATCAATCGTTAAGTTTTCGAGAGTTCGTCTTCTTGGATATATAAGCCGAGGTTTGGTTAAGGACGAAAGAGAGGTAACTTGGCTGTATATTGGCAACACGTCCATCTATTTTTTTTTTCAGTGCTTTTCTTTCTCATCTCCTGCTGCGGGTCTCGTCTTAACGTATCCATTTATTTTGCGGATAAATTATTGCCCTCTCCAGTCCTCTATTTCATGACAATGACGGACAGGTTTTTAAAAACTTAAAAAAGTTCTTCCTCTTAAGTCAGTTTATATTTTCTAACGTAATTGTAGCTACATCTTTCAGAAGAAAAATAGATGCAAGAATTTGGATGCTTACTTCTGGAGACATTGCAAAAGCGATTTATGAAGCACGAGTGTGACACATACATCATTGTTTTCACTCCTATTCCCTGTAAAATATATGTTGGGGAATCATTACAAATCTATTTTCACGTATGAATCAGTAATTTTAACAACTAATCATTCTATCTGTAATTAGATATCAGACTGTAAACTTGCCAGATAATAATAATTGCAGACCATAATTGAGGAGCTTGGTATCAAAGTTGGACAATTCCACTTTTGTTTTTATTACAGGAGAGGCGAAAAATCTAGAGCCTTGGAAACCACTGTCACCGTTATACGTACATTTTTTTAAACATTCTCATGGGTCATAGAAATATTTTTTTCAGTCCAAAAATGTGATTAAAATTAATATTCAGGTCGAAATTTAACTTTAAAAAGTGGCGTTTTCCATCTCTGAAACTAAGTCATGGAGTTGTCTGTTTTTAAAACGAAGTGAAGCTATATTTAAAGTGTCTGTTTTTGAAACCAAACGGAAGTGAAATTGTCTACTTTTGAATCTAAGTCTCTTCTAACTCGATTTCAAAGCAAATTTACTTAAAAGAAGTACTTATTCATCCACAAACAATCAGCCATGTTGGATTCGCGATGCGTGATGGGGAAAAGGTAATACGAATGTGGGCTTCTTATTGGCTGCTGGAGGAATTGTCCTAATTTGCAACAAAGCCACAATGGACTTGTCTAAATCTTGATTCTAAAGCGCACAATTAAGTGCTATTTTCGCTCTGTTCTGTCCGTTCTTGAACCTAAACTGTTCCAGAATCGCATTCTATGAGAAACAATCAATATCTCGAAATCGCAAAAAAATGGAGTTGTCTAACTTTGAAACTATGGTCCTCAGTTGGGTACCAATCGTTTCTGTCCACAGCCAGGTCGTGATGGAATTTGTAGTGGAGAAATCAGAATTTTCATATGGGTTTTCTCGGAATACTCCCTACTTCATCTATAATCTGCAATAGTTGAATATAAGTTGCAGTGAAGTCTTGAGGGTAGAATTGGTTTTCGATGCTGATATTGGAAGTGCTTGGGACTCCAGGACCTGGAACTTCGCAGGTATTCGTCCGAAGATAGGACCTGGCTCTGTCAAGGCTGAGATACAATGGCCTACCTCTCAGCATTGAATTCATTGATGCCACCCAGGCTACCTGTCGGTTTTGTTCAATCATCGTATATTTAGGGCGTGCAATGAGCCAAAATCAGCATAAATGCAAGGAATCGTCCCGGGCACGATCTGCAAACAGTTTAATTGATATCTGGTAGCCTATCATTATGTAGATTTCACAGATTATTTTTGCAGATGTATTATGATACCTCTCGGTGACGACAAAAGGAGAGAGAAATAAACAAAAAAACAGTATAGATAATAATACATAAATATAAAAATGATGGGAAAAGCGGCTTATTCGGATTGTAAGATAGTAGACTACTAAGAATTAAGAATTAGTCACGAAATCCCGTGAAGGGCAAGGGCCTCCTGACTATGGCTTGTCGAGCAGTTCTCGGTTAGCCACTCCGGGAATGATGATCACTTTTGTAATATAATAGTTTGGGATGCTGTCTGGGTTAACACTGAAGGGTGCACTGTTTACTAGTCACTGTTTGGGGTGCAAGTCACTTTGTGATTAGTTTCCATTGTTGTCGATCTTTCGCTGTTCTTGACCATATATGTCCGAATCTTGATTTAAGTTCGTCTGCCCACCTTGTCTTCTGTCTTCCAGCATTATGTTTACCAGCCCTTTGATCCAATGTCGTAAGGATGTATGTCCACTGGTTCTGGTTGAGTCGCATCACGTGTCCTGCCCATTTCTTCCTTAGCTTGTTTATCACTTAAATATTGTAGGAGTCAAGAGCACAAGGAAGAGCTGAAACTTTTCAAATTGTTAGAGCGACTAATTCTAATATTACAGAGATATTTGTATAAATGTTTAATCTTTGATGATGATTTTGGTATGGAAAATGATTAAAAGTTCTTATTAAGTAAAACATTTTTATATAGATAGGAAAATACTCTAAATTTAGAAACATGATCAAAATAGACAAGTGCAGAAAATATCAAAAGTATAATTTGGCTGTAACGAAAATGAATGAAGGCGTCCAAACTGTCGCGAAATTAAGGCAATGTATAATAATAATAATAATAATAATAATAATAATAATAATAATAATAATAATAATAATATCTATATATAAAAGTATAGTTGCTCTGGAGAGAAGAGTAAACCCATAGCAGAAGCTATCATGGCTGTCATAAAAGAATGAGATTTGAGGAAGCTACATTATGAAATAAATAAAATAATAATTATTGTTCTCAGATCTATAGTTTTCAAAACGCCTCCATCAAGAACACACCGAAACAACTGGCAGTGTCGTTCAATTGTGCTTCATTCTTGCTATGACTCATTACCATACATACGATGACGCAAAAATGTCTGTAGTCATTTTGAGTGGAAAGTAGGTGGAGCTTTCATCGCCCCTGATACTTGTAAAAATGTTAGGTTTAGGTAGCCAAGTAGGTTATTTCTGTGAATCAATATAATCACTACCACTACCATTATCATCATCATCATCATCATCATCGGATATATTGTGAATGTGCAGTAACGATTAAGCTGTTTATTATAGTATGTAATTTAACTACGAAATCATTCATATTCATTATTAGTCTTTCTATAAAAGCAGACCTTGATTTCGAAGTAGACAGTTAGGGCCGTATTCATAGACATTCTTAGCTCGGGCTTCCGATGAATGATCAGCGAACTAACGTTTTTCGTATTCATAAACCAGTGTTAGCGATATGATATGATATGATATGATATGATATGATATGATATGATATGATATGATATGATATGATATGATATGATATGATATGATATGATATGATATGATATGATATGATATGATATATGATATGAATCCTGTACAAGTAACCAATGATAGCCGGGGCTAGTTTAGCACGGTCGTAGCGCGGGCTAGCGAAATGTCTATGAATAGTACCCTTAATGTTCTCAAATATAGGAACCTCAAAATTGATGTGAGTCAAAAGTGGGTTACAGAGACCTTGTTGTGTTAGTTGTAATAACATTGTAACTAAGGAATTTGGTAAAAATGTTGCTGAAAGCTACCATGAGAAGGAAAAATATTGTACTATCTAGAAAGGTACAAATTCGAAAATTCATATAGAAAAAATCGAACTCTAAATAATCCCACAGGATTAAATAGAAATATTGATAAAATCCCATTTCATCCTTATTTTACAATTTAAGATGTTATAGGTTTTTTAATCCTAATTATATTATTAACATTATTATCACTAAAAGAACCGTATATTTTATGAGACCCAGATAATTTTACTCCAGCAAACCCATTGGTTACTCCAGTTCATATTCAACCCGAATGATATTTCCTATTTGCATATGCTACTAACCTGCTTTTGAGGAAACTTAGTTTTATTTGGAGTGAAGCTTTGATAAACTGACTACATACATACAGCGGTCATCAGAACACTGCACTCTCGGGCTAGCGTCCCTTACCCGCAGGTCTCTTACAGCACCAGCGTGCATTTGTGGCTGCTAGCAGTAGCGGGTACGGTATGCTTCTTCCTGCACGAGGGTGCATGTCGCAATGCACTGCTTTTCCATAACCCATTTCAGCGAGTGCTGGTATAATACATTTCGTGAGTGATAACTTATTAATAATCATAATAATGTTAATAACGATAATAATTAATATAATATAAGTTATTATTTACGAAAGTATGAATTAGGAGTTCTAAACAAAAACCACAGATCATGTTCACTATTTTTACTTTTTAAGATTTGAACACTAGACTATATCTCGCTTGTAAGTTGTGAGTGTGTATGTATGTATGTATGTATGTATGTATGTATGTATGTATGTATGTATGTATGTATGTATGATACTTTGGTAGATACTGCATTTTCTCCAAATAGGTCCACATATCTTTCTTATTTTTATTTACACACAATGGAAGAACTTCCGATTTTGTTCAGCAACACACTGCTTCCTTCTTCATATAAACATAGTTCCGTTTTTTGCACGGATACGGTGTTCAGTTGACAATTTGTTATACGTGAATATAAATTTAAGTTAACAACACATTGGATAAAAACGAACACAGATCATCCTTTGGAGTAAAATGTATTGCTTTGTTCGTAGACCGCCATCTCTTTGCCAGTCCAGTTTGGCGACGTTAGCGTTCTTCGACATGGTGGCAAAGAACTCTCTTGCAATATCTCATCGCATCGTTTAACCCAAATAAAAGCTGTACCAGGACTTCAACTATCGCATACAATTTCATTTATTACTATGCCAGTTTATTTTGAACTTATAACTTTCCGCATTAATGCTAGAAAATCATGTAAAGCATTAGGCCTACATTTCCATTACAGACAGTATTCTGAACTTGATTATTTTGCTAAAATTAACTCGTACACTTTCATAAAATTATAAAACACTTATTTTACAGTAAATGAAGAGGGAATGCGAATAGTTTAGTAGTAACAGTAGTAACAATAATAGACATAATAATAATAATAATAATAATAATAATAATAATAATAATAATAATAATAATAATAATAATAATAAATGAATATGATTATAAATTATTATGAAACTTTCGGATGTAGGATTCTAACGTAGAATATTTACATTTTATTTAATGACTTTCGGACTAACTTCCTACTTGATCTATTCAGATCAACAGAGAAATAGAAAGTATGATAGTAATGAACTTATACCACTTTTCTATTAAGTTAAGGTGGCATCTAGCGCGAGATAAATCTCGTTTGAGACACTGTCGGTAGGCAGCATTTCCGAGCACCGATGTTCCTTCTCAGAACTCTTTAATCACAAGTCTGACTTGAGCCGTGAGCTATGTTTCTTACCAGGCGGAGGAGGACAACCAAGAACAATCCCCAACTTCCGACACAAATTGATGCGATGTTTTGTCACCGTCTCTGCAATTTCAAAGTCCCGTGAATATGTGAAGACTCCAATGAAAAAAAAGACAGCCTTAACCGGCTCTTAAAAATGCTGTTGAGATAAATTTGTGTCTTTACAAACTAAAGTTGTGTGATTTAGTGTGTGATTTTTTATTACTAAGCCACAATCCCGAGGGAAATGTATGTGAAAGATTAATACGTAAACTGTAATAAAAAGTGCAATGTAAATTAGTTTAACTCCTTCTTGCCTTCCTCTTTCCGGGCCTCAAAGGGAAATTACAATGTTAAAATATTATTCAACATGATACAATTCTTTTCATGAAATAGAAGTAATGTTACTTACAGATACGCTCCTAAGAATAAATGCAATAAAACAATAATTAAAATATGAAGAGTCCACTGCAAGAATGATGGATGTCACTTTATTGTCGAAAATGAACCAAGACTGTCAATGCATAGCTTAAGACATACAGAATGTATATAGAGGGTTATATGGCATTAACACTGATAGTCATTGTCAGTAATGATCGGAAAATCACAGTTAAGCTTTGAGCGCTAAGCATTTCAAGCTTTCAATTGCTTCTCCTGAAAAATTTATTCCAAATGACATTCATCATTCTTGCAGTGGACTCTTCATATGTATTTGTACATTATTTATTAAAATATCTGGCCTACAATGTCATCTCTGGATATTAGGGTTGACTTTTTAGTAACTCCGTGTTCCTGTATCATAAATCGATGGACTTTTGCTCATAAGTAATGAAAAAGGTAATAATTTGGTTGGGTTTCTGAAAAAGGTCACCCCAAAACCGTAAATTCAAAGTTACTACATACGCTTATAGAGTAAGAAAATAAACATATTTTAAAAGCGTTATTTTTTCCATTCTAATGACGTAATTAGCCTATATAGCATGTACTCAGTATTTGAAGCACTGTTTATTGATAGTACAGTTTATTGCTATAGCGTAGCATAAAAAATTAAAAAAAGAACACAGAAAATTACAAACTCACATATGAAGACTACAAGTACGAATAGCTAATTAACAAAAAACATTGTGGAGTATTTAGCATAATTACAGCATAATATACAATTATTATGTTTTCTTAGACAAAATAAATTAATCTGAAGTTTCTCCTTATTTTTACAGACGTCATAAAGATCTTGAAGGCACTTGATTGCCCATTCTGCACACTGATTTTTTTCCGGGAATTTCCAGTCTCGATGGTTCTTGATTATAAAATTTTTTCACAGACTACAATGCCTTTTCATAAATCTGCAAGCTGCTACATAGCTTCTGACAATCAGGTTCATTGTACATTTGGTCAACAGACCAATGGTCCGCCCATCTGTAAGAGATGAATCTACAAATTTCGAGTAGTGACTCTCTTCTCTCTAGTATATGAATAAATCCAAAAGAGCTAGTATTGCTCTAGAATTTCATCTTGCATTACTTAAAGTAGGTATTTTCTGAAACTTCACTTGCGTAAATCTTCTAATCTCTTCGAAAAAAAAAGCTGAAATCTCGAGTTAAATGAAACAGGAATTTCATGTCATCACACCATCTACACACTTCTACTAGGTTCTGAAACGTTCCAAAACGTTCCTCAAGGCACTAGAAGGTTTTACAATCCTGAAATTTGTAAAAACATCCTGAATGTTGTGAAAGTTCCAGCATGTTCAAGAAAGTTCTAAGAAGGTACAGAAAGTCATATGCTACTACTTGCTTATAATGTTTATATACGATTTTAGAAAATTCGTGTTGGGGATGACTTTTTTAATAACTAAACAGAATTACAACCCTTCTCATTATTTTTAGCAAACGTTCATCGATTTATGATACAGGAAATCAATTATTTTGCAGAAAGTCAAAAAGTCATAACCCTAATGGACATATGAGGCTATCAATTGCAAAACTCGCCTTATCCTGGTAAAGTGATTTGTCAGAAAACAGGATATACCGTTATGGATATGGACAGTTTTGCATTTGATAGTAGTTTTCTGAACTCTATGGAAGAGGAATTAGACAAGATTTGCACAAACCGACTATATCAGTAGATGGAGAGCTGCAAGAAGTACAACATCCCATATGTAACTCATTTTTTTAATTTTGGATAAGGCGAGTTTTGCACTTGATAGCCTCATATTGAAAACATAGCACTGAATTATTCAGATTTAAAAATACCTGAGCTACAAAAAAGTTATTATTGTTTTAGTTGTTACAGTACATCATTATTATTTTTGTTATTATTATTATTATTATTATTATTATTATTATTATTATTATTATTATTATTATTATTACTATTATAGTTAGTGTAAACAGACCGAAAACATGATGGCAAGAAACTTTCACATGAAGACGCCATGAACAGGCCATTGGGACTAACCCCTGATGAAGAATATTATTATTATTATTATTATTATTATTATTATTATTATTGATTAGCAAGAACATTAATGTCTCCAAAATTATTGTCATTACTTTTTCAAAGAAATATACTTCTCTTAAATTCAACTATAACTTAATGATGTAATTAATAACTTAACAGATTTGTTAAAGATCTTGTAACCTTTTAGAGAGTAAACTTCATTTTCACAACCAAGCAGATTTCTTTTACATATATATATATATATATATATATATATATATAGTCTATAGTGATTCAATTAGAATGTCGCGTTTAATACAGTCAATAATAATTCATTCTTTCCTTACGCTTGATTCACTTTAACATATTCCGCATCAGTGAGATCTAAACTTGAATACACGTCTGTATCCTGGATTTCGACTCCAATCATTTCCATCGCTCCATTATTTCGTTATGTTCGTGTAGATTTCTGCTAAGAATAATTGTGAAAAAAAATATTGTGATTATTTCAAGTATCACACTTGATATTCCAGTTACCTATATTTGATATCCTGTTTTTATCCAAGGACATTAAAGTGAATATAACATGTGGATATTTTATAAACAGCGGTGGGCAGGGTAAGTTACAATCTTACTAAATTGTTTTCCCTTCTTCCATATATTTTAAAAAGCCAATCTGTGTAGCAATTCTTATTGCCCATTGTGTGCCGTATATGTGTGATGATTATCCAAATCCGACAGGTCGCCTGGGTGGCATTCGTGAATCCGACGCCGATAGGTGGGACATACAGCCTCAGCACCTAATTGAGGCAGATCCCGTTTCGCGGACGAGTAGCTTCGTAAGTCCCAGGAGCCCGAAGCACCAAGCTCTTCCTGATCATCTGACGTTGACGATGGGTCATTCTGCCTCATCCCCTGTTAGATCTAGGTCCCGTCCGCATACGAGTAGCCTGATAAGTGCCCGGAGTCCGGAGCCACAATCCCTACATGTTTCGGCATCGAAACCTGTGCTACTTCCAACACTTCACCCCAGCCTACTTTTAATATTGCAGATGATAGATGAAATGAGGGGAGGTGGAAAGTATTGGTGCAATGACAGAGGGAAAGACACTATATAACGTCTCCTTTGTCCACAAAAAAAAATGAGTGCAGGGAAAAGGGGAAGATGTCCACTTTTGAATAATTTTCGGGAAAAGAATTTTAAAATCTGAAACCACTTAATTTAGGAAATAATACTGACTGATGCCTTAGATTGATTTTACAGCACATTTATAATATATTCAAGTGGTATACGACATCTGATTCAGAACGTTGGAGTATTATGTCAACAGTGAGCGAAAATCTGTCTTGATATTACTTCATATAGGAGGAAAACGGGTGTCTGACGATAAAAAAGTGAATAAAGGAGCTTTTTCTTCTCTTGTACGGAGGAGGGACCCGAAGGCTTACACTGCAGCCTGAGGCTTAAAGTGCTTACCACTCCTATTCTGTGAATGATTGGGTAGCCGAATGACCGCCCTCTCGTACAAATACAGCACGCCGCACCGTGAACTTAACTCGGGCTATAACAATTTTGTTGGGCCACCTGTGTTTATCTTCTTAAATAGTTTTTTTATATAACATAAACGTTTTCTATACTACTTATGTATCATCATCAGATGTTAGTGCATTATGTTGACAATATGTAATGAAAACCTAGCCTCATGGTGTTTTATGAATTTACTATTTGGTTTCATATTACTTATCGTAATGTCTAAGCCTTGTTAGAGTTAACATAGTGGTAGTTCGTTGTGATTTCTTAGCCTAGGTCAGTGTTTCTAGTTCACAATAAAATACAATTAAAATACGATGTAAAATACAATAAGATAAAATTTAAACAATTTAAAAACACTATATAAAATATAACATGTAAAGTTCTAGGTGAGCTTGTTGGTATGGCTGTGTTGGTCAATCGTTTATGCCGTTAAATAGGGCGGTTTCTGCTGGTCCTAATTCAAAAATCATTGTTTGGAAAACGGAGCACTTTTTGAAGTCGCTGAATTTTTTGTAGTTGTCTATGCTGTAGGCCTATGTTGTTATAAAGACCATACTGGGCTTTTCACTTATAACACGTATCAGCGACTTCAAAAAGTGCTCCGTTTTCCAAACAATTATTTTTGAATTAGGACCAGCAGAAACCGCCCTATTTAACGGCATAAACGATTGACCAACACAGCCATACCAACAAGCTCACCTAGAACTTTACATGTTATATTTTATATAGTGTTTTTAAATTGTTTAAATTTTATCTTATTGTATTTTACATCGTATTTTAATTGTATTTTATTGTGAACTAGAAACACTGACCTAGGCTAAGAAATCACAACTAACTACCACTATGTTAACTCTAACAAGGCCTAGACATTATGATAAGTAATATGAAACCAAATAGTAAATTCATAAAACACCATGAGGCTAGGTTTTCATTACATATTGTCAACATAATGCACTAACATCTGATGATGATACATAAGTAGTATCGAAAACGTTAATGTTATATATAAAAAAAAACTATTCAAGAAGAAAAGCACAGGTGGCCCAGTAAAATTGTTATAGTACATAATAGCAGCTTATCGGCACACAACAAAATGAAAGTGTTAACTCGGGCTATTAAATGGATGATGATACTGAATGTGAATTAATGATGGCGAAATGAGTCCGAGATCCAACGTCGGAAGTTACCCAGGAATGTTGCTTCAATTAGTTGAGGGAAAACACCGAAAAAAACCACTACAAGGTAACTTCTCCCAACCATAATTTCAACCCGGGCCCGCTCGTTTCACGGTAAGACGCGCTAACCGTCACTCCACAGCGGTGGACATAAAAGGGCTTACTCTTATAACGACATTCAAAATATCATTGGAAAAATAGTAAAGTATTAAGTTCAATAATAGAATAGTAAAACATTGTAATTTCTTTGCTTGTCCTGTTTCTCTAAATCTCAAATTAAATATAGCCTAATTTGGACCCTTCACGAATATCAACATATGATATTATCACAGTCTAGTATATACAGTCACGAAGCTCAATACGTAGTAAATATGCATCCATAGATATTTGCTAACCATTAGGATCGCTAATATCGCCTCATTAGGCCTACAGACAATGGGAAATAGTACCGGCACAGTCTATTGTTCCTAGCACCCTCACAACTCAAGCTTCGTGACTGTATATACTAGACTGTGATATTATCATTGCACAACTGAGCAACTCATTCACTTTTAGTAGCTATGTTTGTTCATGCACCAAAACTTTTTGTGAGCTGTGTGTAGAATTTTTGAGCATCTGAACCACAAAACACCTTTAATTCTTGCAGATTCTGCCACTTCTCTTTTAATACCAGCAAGTTCCCTAAGTAGATACAGCTTATTATAAATAATATGATACAATTACTTCTGAGATATTTAAAATTAATTTTGTAAAACTACTTACTTCTCAGCTTCATATCCTTTGTCAGGATACAGGAATTCTCAATTCCGTAAGTCTGCACTCACTGGGCATTTCTTAAGTGGTGGGCGAATCACAGAAGAGTACCAAGCACCATTGTCAGTGCCCCTATGAATCACCTTTTTTGGATGCTTCTCTTCTATTCGCAGTTCCTTAATTGGCCTTTATTGTAATGGAAATTTCTTCAGGTAAACTGCTTCTAATCAACTTCATTAACTTGAAATTGTGTGGGCTTGATCCTGGCACTTCTAATTACATTATTCCAGTCGTCAGGAAATTCACTTCTTGATTTTGTGTCTACGAGACCAATGTTCTTACCTGCCACATTCCATATAGGAATGTCCCCGATCAGGGAATGTGACACGAATTGAACTAAATTTCTTTCTTTCATTCATCTTATAATGGAGATATCTAATCAAAGTAGCCTATAATTTTTACTCGACCACAACATGGAAGATAATTGAAATTGAAAATAGTGATCCAAGAATGAAGCAACTTCGTTAGCACCCTTTCCACCCATTGTTTCTTTTTTAAATATCATTATGTTGCAATAAAAATAGTATTATGATTAAATTATTACTACAGCAGTATTCTTTTCTGTGCTATCGTATTTCTAGCAATTTGTTTTCGGCTAGCATCTTAATATAAGTAAATAAATATATATATATATATATATATATATATATATATATATGTATATATATATATGTATATATATATATACACACACACACACACACACACACAGGATGTTTCACGAAGATTGTGCAATACTTTAGGATGTGATTTGTGGCATCATTCTGATGAAAAAAAGTTCATATAAACATAAGTCATATTTTTTAATTGAGGTACGCCTTCCTGAATGTTAAACATAAACGTAGATGTTACGAAGGTTTAAGTATTTAAATTATTTACAACATTGGTACTGGGTGTATTATAAATTCATTAAAGAACATTCACGTTATTACTCACCTGAAAAATCTGTATTAAAGCCGGTTTTCAAAGACCCCCCTTCTGCAGTAATACACGTAGCCGCCCGAGTGTGAACTGCGCGCGCCGCATTCCCTAACTTCCGTTGTTCGGATGCTAGGTAGATACGTTGTACCAGTATTGCGTTATCTCTAACCGTGACCCTGATGTTACGAGATTTTGTGTCGCTGCTATCAGCTGTACTGTAACACATACAGCTCTAGACGTCCAGAGAGAGAGAGAGAGAGTTCACAAGAATGCGTGTTACGGACAGGGGCGTATTTTGCGGACTACCGGGGCTACCCCAAGGAAATTACAAAAGAAAAAGTTTATAATATAACATAATGTAATAATTTTGTATTATTAGTTTTACCATAGTAATTAAAATTAAAGTAATTGTTAGATTTATATGCGCTCTCTGCTCTCGAAAAGAAACAAGTTGTCAAGGCGGCATCGCTGGAGAAACCGCTTGCTACGTGAGGTAGCCTGTGACCGTTTCGCTCATGCTGTCCTGTCGCACAACTGCCCGTCCCCCCCCCCCCGCTCCCTTATGTTTCCATCGTGCACTGTAGGCGGGCGAGTTGCCGCTCTCTTGATCGGTTTCTTCGCAGGCGCGAAGCAGCAATAGCTTAGTACGCTAGCAATTGAATGTGATTGTGCTCTTGCAGTGTGATTTGTTCGAGTGTCTGAGAGTTATATTAATTGTGAATTATTAAGTTTTTAATTTCCCAATTAAGTGATATTGTGAAAAATATGGCAGAACAAGTTTCTGGAAAGGTTTGTGTTGAAAATGACTGTGTAATAGAAGTTTTATTAAAAGTGCCTTTTAACCGTCGTACATAACAACGAGAAAGTTGAAATTGTGAAAATGGAAAGACCAACTCCTGAGTTAAATTTGTCCATGGACATAAAAGGAAAACAGCGAGAGTACACACGCCATTTCACTTCAACATCATATGGTAAGTGGAATTGGTTGTGTGGTACTTCTAAACTGTCTAAACTATTTTGCTGGCCATGTTTGTTATTTAGCCGCGAAACTAATGTGTGGTCAAAAGAGGGGTTTTCTAATATGAACTCCCTTCGAACGGCAGTCCTAGAATACGACAAATCAAAAGCTCATATTTGTAGTAGCATGAACTTTGCAAACTTTAGGAAGACAAGAATTGATTTACAGCTAGATAAGCGAAAAGCTCTACACATCAACCAACACAATGCTCTTGTGAAAAAAAAATCGGGAGATTTTACTGCATCTTATTAACGCAGTCTGCTTTCTAGGAAAACAAGAATTGGCTTTTCGGGGTCATAACGAGAGTGTGGAATCAGACAATATAGGAAATCATATTGAATATTTAAGTTCCTTAAGTGAATTTGACCATTTACTGGCCAATCATCTTGAGAGTTCAACAATATTTCGTGGTACTTCTCTCGCAATTCAGAATGACTTAATATTTGCTATAAGTGGGGTTATGATAAAGAACATAAAACCTTTTGTGGCCATTGTTGTTGATGAAACAAGTTACTGCTCTAATCAGAGTCAATTGTCCACTGTTTTAAGATACGTCGACAGTACTGCCAATGTTCAAGAACGGTTTATAGGATTCACAAATGTCAGTTCGGACAAAACTGCTGCTGCTTTGTTTCAGCATGTGGAAGGTGTTATAGCAGAATACAATGTCGGCAATAAGTTAATTGCACAGACATACAATGGTGGTTCAGTTATGGCGGGAAATATTAATGGCTTAAAAACAAAAGTTTAAGAAAAGTATCCTCAAGCACTATTTGTCCATTGTTACAGCCATGTTCTCAATTTAGTTTTGCAACAAACTACTTCATCCATTCCAGAATGCCGCATTTTTTTTCAAAACACTGTCGGGTTTAGCTGCATTTTTCTCATCATCTCCTAAAAAATCAGAAAACTCAAGGAATTTATGAACAAGAAACTCCCAAACGTAGCACCAACTAGATTGAATTTTACATCTCGGCTTGTAAATACAGTAAAGGAATACAGAGAAAAACGACTGCTTTCTTTAAAAATATCATTTGTAATGAGACTGAAGAAAAATGGGATGATGCTGTAAATGTGCAGGCTCAAGGATATTTGAATTTTTTCACACAGTTTCAGAATATATTTCTTCTTGAAGTCTATGCTAGAGTGTTCGCACGTACAGATGTGCTCTACAATATTCTTCAGACAAAAAGTCTAGACGTAGCATACTACTTGCAAGAGGTATCAAAGTTAAAAAAAAATACTATATCCGAGTTCAGACGTAGTGGGTTTCCGTCCATATGGAGTAATATGGAAAATGAAAATTCTTCAGCCAATACAATGGAACCACCATTAAAGCGAAGAAAAGGAGATGATGAATTGAAATACAGGCAGCTGTACTACAGCATACTAGATCGTATGCACATGGAAATTACTGACAGATTATCTGATTATGGAAAGCTTCAGTTCACACATCTTCTAGATTCTCAAACATTTTCTGCTTATAGAGAAAACTTCCCGAATGAGGCACTAAACAAATTATTTCAGTCCTGTAACAGTCACTTTGATCAAGTACGTTTGAAAAATGAATTAAGTGTAATATATTCAGCAGAAGTCTTTGATTTTTCGATCAAACCTATCCATGAAATATTATTTGCCATATATGAAAACCAGCTGAACCAAGTTATTCCTGAAGTCCTTAAATTGGCAACATTAATTGTGACAATACCAGCTACGTCAGCATCGGTAGAAAGAACATTTTCTGCGTTGAAGAGAATAAAATCCTACTGTAGATCAACTCATACACAAGAACGTTTATCCGGCTTGGCACTAATATCCATTGAAAAGTCATTTCTACAGAAACTTTGCAAGTGGCCCAACTGTAATTTCAAGGACGAAGTCATCAACGTATTTTCGTCCCAATCAAGACGTCTGGAATTCACATAAATATGTAAGGAATTTTATTATAGGGATTTTAAAATATATTTTGTGTAATAATAGGATCAGTGGTAGCCCAAACCCTTTAACCAGTATACGCCACTGGTTACGGAAGAAAGAAACGTGATTTTATCCGAAAATTTTAAAATCGGACACATGTATATATGAACTTTTTCATCAGAAAGATGTCAGAAATCATATCCTAAAATACTGCTCAATCTTCGTGTGTGTGTGTGTGTGTGTGTGTGTGTGTGTGTGTGTGTGTGTGTGTGTGTGCGTGCGTGCGTGCGTGTGCGTGTTACAAACTTGTCATATAATATTTTGCAAAAGAAGGAGAAAGTTTGTAATTATGTATTGAACATATGGCCAAAGGATATTTGATTTCAAACATAATCGCTTCCAAATTCACACAATAGACGAATACTTATTTAAATATAAAAAAATTATAACGTGCATTTGTAAAATAGCTTTACTGTAGGTTGAAGGTCCCAATAATAATCAAATTAATAATAATAATAATAATAATAACAATAACAACAAAAACAGTAAATTTATAAATGACCCTCTTCTATTTTAAGACATTGATATTCCACAAAGAGAAGACAAAAAATTAAAAATTTTTACAATTATAATATTTTACCCGCTTTTAATATGTGTATTTGTAAACTATTTTAATAATTTGAGCAAAGAAATTCTTCTGATAATTAAAATAATGCAAAGCTGTAGATAAAGTAAAAAGTAAGAACATGAAAGTAATAGAAGACTAGTTCTTTTACTGAAAGGATTTTAAGATTACATGAATATCTGGATCAAATAAATATCAATTGTCCACAATTTCGTGTTTAATTTGTATCTCTGCAGTGGACGACCTATATTTCTCTTCTATCTCGAGGGAAGGCTCTCATATAATCAATCTACAAAGATTTTTGAAAGAGAAATTTTCATTCTTCCGATATTTTTTCCATGTTTCATGAAATATAGTTCATTGTTACATAGCAGGATTCCTTAAAAATTTATGCTGTGCTTTAATTGACTAGGCTATTCTAATACTAATTTATTATGTACTTCTGTAGAATTTTACAAGAAACTGAATTATTTTTTATAACTTTAAAGAACTATTTTGGCAAAGAATCCTAGACGGAAGGGATTATAGAGCGAGTTATCACTAAATCTGAGATTATAAATATATATCTTTTTAGGCATTATGATCCTCAAACATAAGAAGCTGATATTCATACTGCTTAATATAAAATAGGCTTCAGGATAATAATAATAATAATCCGTGGCGCTACAGCCCGTGAAGGGCCTAGACCGACCAGCCGGCTGCTGGCCTCACGCCCACATGCCGAAGCAGAGGTGGACGATCATCCAACCAGAATGGAGGTATCGTGTGGTTAGCACGATGATCCTCCCAGCCGTTATAGCTGGTATTCGCAACCGGATTTCGCTACCTATCGTAGCTCCCCAAGTGCATCACGATGCTGGGTGGGCACCGGTCCCATACACTGGCCGAAATTTCATGAGAAAATTTCTTCCCCCATGAGGACTCGAACCAGCGCGCATTCCGTAACGCGAGTCCTAGGCGGGATGCCTTAGACCGCGACGCCACGGCGCGGGGACAGGCTTCAGGATAGGATCATATTAAAAGTGAATTGAGGCGTTCCGTAAGAGAAGAGCGAGTCCGCAAAGGGTCGAATTTTGCACTTTTAACACCTCCAGATATTTAAGACACATATCTGTAACATAAGCCTGGCAGACTTTGGCCAGCTCGCCCTTACTACATCGAAATTATCACTGTTTGTAAGGTTGGAGAAACTGCGTAGTCTGACAGGTTCGTAATATTCATATTACTCCGTACGAGATGGGCGAATACACCACTCTGCCTGAAGGCGGTTGCCATTCATTGTCTCAGTGTTGTAACCACACAGGCGAATATAACCGTAGTGAGGAATTACGTGTATTTATGGCCATTGTAAAAGTTTATTATGACCTCCAGAATGCCTATATTTCGAAGCTCGTAACCAGTGTTGATGTGAACAGATGTTGCATTAAGAACAGGCCGACGTCTCTCAGTTGGTTTTGCCAAAGAGGTATGTCACGCCAATAAAGCTCACTTCTGAGAAAGTAAAGCTCTTCTTGTCTATGTGCACAGAACGTTTCTGGACGCCGTGATCAGCAAACAAAAGTGCAACTAGCAGTGACTCACTCAGAGGAACATCTCCATGAAGACGTTATAACCATGAATATGTTGTAATGGACTATTAGCGCCTCTGTTTCCAGAACAAGTGAGACCACTTTTGATGGCACGGATAATAACATGACAGACATATAATTATTTTTGTTTATTAATAATTTCAGACACTTTGTACATGTCAGATCACAGAGCGATTAAGTGTTTTTATTTACTATTATTATTATTATTATTATTATTATTATTATTACTATTATTATTATTAATGTCTGCCACTATTGAGTTCATTCTACGCCCTTTGCTTTTATAATATACTGTTTTCAAATTACTCCCATAATAGTGATGAATTTATAATATCATCTATGATCACCACTAAGTTGGAATATTAAATTGGACATTTAATTGCAATTTTCAATAAAGGTATTCGTGTTTCATTGTACAAAGTAATCATCATCATTTACAGACGCGTCTTTGGCGGCTTCGTTCTTATCTCATTTACAGGTAAATACTTTGAACATCGATTATCTCTAAAGGTACATTTGGCGGGTTCACCCTTCTCTTACGGAACGCGTTAATTTATTTCCGAGCTATTCTGTTTATTAGTTACATTTCTACGTATTGTCCATTAAATTACGGTAAAATTGAAATAACTTTCAGGCTATCATGCTTACTAAATAAATTTCGCCGTAGCCTATTCTCTATTAAAACTCACATGTATGATGGAATCTTGCATACTTCAATGTTTAAACCCTCTTTCATTATTTTAAAAGGCACTATATATTTTCTAGTTTTTCTACCAAGAGGCTTCCTACTCTAAGGGGGCTCTCTGTCGTAGGTTTAAAGTTATTACCTCTTTACTTCGTTGTCATGACGACATGGAAATACCAAGCTTGTGTAAGAAATGTAAGCTTCATGGATAAAGTCGGGAATCAACAAAACGTACTTTGATTAATAAACAGAAAATCCGACCGCTTTCCCCAGACTCACTCGTCGCTTTTTAATTTCTTTATGTTAATAAAATGTGAACAAGCAAAAAGAAGGTAGGAATGGAACTACTCAGAATTTATTTGAAAATGAATTAGTGCTTTAATACGTGAGTTTGTGACATCAAAGGAAAGAGCAAGAAAGTTGTAAATAAAATTCCTACACAGAGAAATCCTTTATTATGATCTTTAAGAAGTTTTAATTTATTTTCATGGATTTTGTGTTAATTATTTTCTCAAAGGCCAATGGAGAACTTTCTGGTTCAACACTAATAAATTTCTGTGTGGAAGAATATTCAAGCAAGGAGTCTTAGGAATGAAAACAATTTCGAAGAAGTGTGTTTAACTTGTACTTTTTCTCTTTAAGCTTAAATATATTTCCCCACCTTGAGCAAATTCAAAGCATAATAAGTTACTATTATTATTATTATTATTATTATTATTATTATTATTATTATTATCATAATCACCATCATCATCGTTATTAGAGTCTTAATGTAATGAATTTCTTGGATTTATATCAAAGATACATTTCAGGTTGCGAAAGGCTTTCCTAAGATCAAGATAGAAGAGCAGGCCTATAATTTTCTTAGCTTTATCGCTGAGTATGTGCAATTCCAAATAATATTCAGAGTGATTCGCTTATTAAAAGCCCTAAACTTCAGTTAATTAAATAGTCATTTATTTTATACTTCAAAAACATTTCTGAACAAATACCCTGACTTGTGTAAAATATGGTATTAATACTAGTAATAGTGGAGTTGATGGTGGTAGTGGTACTATTAATAGCGGAGTTGGTGGTGTTTGTGTTACTAGTAATAGTGGAGTTGGTGGTGGTGTTGGTACTAGTAATATTGGAGTTGGTGGTGGTTGTGGTAATATTAATAGTGGAGTTGGTGGTGTTTGTGGTACTAGTAATAGAGGAATTGGTGGTGGTGTTGGTCTAGTAATAGAGGTGTTGGTGGTGGTAGTGGTACTAGTAATAGTGGAGTTGGTGGTGATAGTGGTACTAGTAATAATGAGTTGGTGTTGGTAGTGGTGTTACTAATAGTGGAGTGGTGTTGGTAGTAGTCATAGTAATAATGAAGTTGGTGGTGGTAGTGGTGTTACTAATAGTGGAATGGTGTTGGTAGTGGTACTAGTAATAGTGGAGTTGGTGTTGGTGATGGTAGTAGTAGCAGCAATAAGAGTGGCAACAGCAGCATGAAAAAGCAATAACTACCAACACCTTTTCTATTAATTTCCTGATGTTAAATGTCGCAATTTTCCTACTCTAGATATTATGTCATTTGAAAATATGTTGTACTGATTGCGGTGTTGATATGGTTAGCCTACTTTAAAATCAAAGACATTAGTGTTGCATAAAATACATTGTACATTTATTTACATTGTTATTACTGAATTCTTTATGTTCATTCCATTGTTAAAATTGAGCTATTGTAATTTTTATGTAAGCCTTTTGGAATGGTGGGTCATTCATGCATTCTGACAAAGTCTAGGTATTGAATTCTGTGTTCTGTTCGTGAAAAATTGTTCAGAAATCCATCTCATTAATCATGTCTACGGTGAAAAATTACTGAGAAGACGTACGGGTTTCAAATGTCGAAGACGCTATAATAATGGCAGAACAAATGTGAAGGATGAGCCTCGTAACGACAGGCAGGTCTGCTTCTGCGGTTATATTGAGAATTGTCGGCGGACCACAGAAGATCGTGTTTTTAGATAGAAGAGTGTAGTTATTGAAATTGTCTTTGTCCTTAGGAGTGTCAAGAGGGAGGGCTCACTATGGGTATTGCATTAAAATTAAACCTGTTTATACAGAGTGGACGTCATAATTATGATTTCATTGGAGATAGCATGAAAAAAATTGTGTGTTTACCCGGAAGTACCGTAAGAAAAATAGTTTGTTTATCCTGAAGCACAATTGAAGATTAAAATGTCTCTTCACAAGAACCTGATGTGGCCAGTTTTTTATGACACTTAAATACTAAAATGATGTAGTAATCATCTGTATTTTATGTAACACTATCAAAGTTCGTGTTGTAAGAATACATTAAGGGCAGATTGTTTTCAACATTGTGAAATGGTTGATCTCGTTGATTCAGTTTGTCTAATATTTTATTGTTTAAAATTCGCATTGACTCTAATTACAAAAATATTTTTAGATTTTAAAAATAGTTATTATGACATTTTCTGTATCATTACAATGAGGTTCACCTTAGTAAAATATTCTGTCTCAAAGACAAATGTTTAACTTATTTCCTTTCCACACTGGTTTGTCTCTTGATATTATTTCCGATTATGATCCTTAAATGATCTCAATTTCTTTAAAATTGCATATTGTCCACATTCTATGCTATTTAGAATAGTAATTGCATATGCTTGCGGTATCTCTTTTAGCTCGTAAAGCATTCTTCGAAATGGGAAAGGCTTCTTCCAGTTCTTGTAAGCATGATAAGGTGAAAAGAGGAACATCTTATGATAGAAATCCGTTGGTGTAACTAATGTCTACCCTAATATGTAAAGTCTTTGTACCAAATTACAAAACGTTTATTATTCTAAGTTAAACTGAAATAAGTTGTATTACAAGTTAAATTAATTTGATATAGAAAAAAAATAATAAAATACAAAAATATCGGAATAATAAACGTGAAACTGGACATTCTGTCGGAATATTGCAGATTAAAGTAAAGGAACCTAAGACTGCGTAGTCTCTAAGATTGCGCAGTGTCATATTTTTATAGTTGGCAGCATTGTTGATTTCCACCGTTCCGTCGAGTGAAGTTGCTTGTGAGGTATAGCTCTATTGTGTAAAGTGTTTGTTTGAAAGTGGATTTAAAAAGATTTATTAGGTTAAAATTGATTTTACCCACATTATCTTATAAATTTCCATATGAAGAAATTAATAGTACATTATGCAACGACCTATAATGATAGTAATTAAGAAGCGAGTACGGATGTTTATGAAACGAGAGCAAGCGAGTTTCATAATTTTCATACGAGCTTCTTAATTACCATTATAGGCGAGTTTCATACGACTTTTTATGCTCGACCATATTTCTATCTTGAAAATATTCAGATGTATACATTTTATTTGTATCTCACAAGATCGGAAGTGACCTTGTTCTAGGTCGTGAATTGTGAGATGTGCGCAGACGCGAAAGTATTGATTTTTTCCGAGGAACAATAATGCCATTGACCTTGATGTAATCCCATTAAACTTGATATAACCTTGATTATTGAAATCGACATTGAAAAACGAGATTACAAATTGAATTTATTTGAATATTATTTACAATTAACGCTAATTATTATAGTAACAGAACATAACCTTCTGCGACAGTATTGAATTTCCAGCCTCCGTGACTTTTCGCTAATTCTCTTTCGATTGCATATCCGAGAATAATCGATACTTGCGGTTTTATAACGGTACAAAGCTGACTTGTCATTGGCTGAACACCTGTAAGCTGAGTTGTCATTGGCTGAACACCTGTACTTTAATGAGTAGGTGTACTTTAATGACATGCATTAAAGGACTGCTACCAGGTGTATAATTACTACATTTCGACATGGTCGAGCATAAAGTTTATTTAACAATTCCAATGTAAACCTGCATGCATGTGTTACTGTTGCTAGACAAATACATAAGCTACGTTATGCACCTTTTCCTGTTTGTCTAAGTAAATACTCCTGCCATTTATTGACTACAATGCAGAAGTGCACATCGTCTCATAAAACCAGTTTTTAAAAATTAAATATTATTTCTTGAAGTTTTCTAATCACGTGTGTCATGACTTCGGCAAAAATCAAACAGAAAATTAATATTTACCCAAGAAATGTTAGAGAAAAGTTGAATAATAATCGAAAATGTTAAAAGCATACGAAAATGGAGATAAATTTCCTTAGCAGTTCAACCTGAGAATATTGAACAGGCACTAATTTCACCAGCTATGATCTCTTCGTTACCAGGGACAACGGAGTAAAAGAAAAGGAAATGAATTTTTAAAAAATCTGAGATTTTCTCTATTTTTCGTACCCACGAACTCACTTCTAGAAACAATGAAAACTTCTAGCAACAAGAAACAATGCAAAAAGACCAGTTCTAGTGATTCTTCAGCTACAACAAACAAGTCGTGCAACATTAAACAATGCAGGAAGAGCTTCAATTACTACAATTCATCAGCGTCAACTTCATCACATCGGACAAATCCAGAAGGAAAAATTTTCTGTCCTGATTGTGACGAAGCTTACGAAGAACCAATTTATGAGGACTGGATGTAGTGTAATGGGTCCAAACAGTGATGGCATGAAGATTGTTCGAACTACGAAGACGTTGGACTTTTTAAATGTGGCATATGTTGACGCGCATTCTTAAAGGACAACGTGCGCAGTCTTATAGAACAGTGTCTGTAAGATTGCGCGTTCACAACTTTTCAAAGAAATATTTTTGCAAATAACGAATATTTCATTTTTTGTAACTTTTATCATATTATTGTGGTGTTAAGATTCAAAAGTTTCGTTCCATAAATATTGTTTTTATATTGGTTTCAAAAATGAGTATCTAAGGACACAAATTCACTAAGTGCGCAATCTTAGGAGCATTTACCTTAGAATGGTTTAGCCTATTCATAGGCATAGACTTATAATAAATAAGAGCGATAAAAGCAGTCTGTTTTAAAGTCAGATGCAAAGAATGTATAGACATTTACATGCTTATTATAAGCGACAGTTAATAATATGCCAGCCAAAAGTAGCTAAATGGATAAGTAAGCTAGCAAAATCATGACTCATTAACTTAGAAGCGGAAGTCCAGGCAACATGGCCGAAAAGTTGTTACCATATATTTACTTCCTTATTATACTTACTTTGCTTGACTTTTCGAAAACCGGACCCGAAACGGATCCGTAGTGCTCTCTATGTGTTTGGTGATTGCCCAGGTATGACAGCTGGTCTGGGTGGCATTCGTGAATCTAATGCTGATAGGTCGACCATCCAGTCTCATTCCTAACTGAGCCAGGTCTCATCCGCAGATTAGTAAGCTACCTGATAAGCCCCAAGCCCTTCCTGTATCAATATATAAAATCTGTACTGCACTTAGTATTTTCAATTATTCCGAATGATAAATGAAAAGAGGGAGACTTGAGGTGTAAAAAGAATATCTGAAGTAACCAGAGAAAACTTTCTGTAGTGCCTTTGTTTACCACAAATTCCATCAGGACTCGGCGGAGAATCGAAAGCTGACCGTCTAGATAGGAAACTACTGTGTTCACACTAAAAAAATACCGACTTGATAGTTTACTTACTTATTTGTTACTTCATCTAGAAAACTTCGGAAAGACTAAGGCCGATTACACAAGTTGTCTGCAGCGTTGTACTCGTACATAGGCCGGGGATGTGAGCTAGTACGAGGACATTGACTTGGTTCTGCGATCGATTACGCGAACAACAAGGTGCACATAAACAAATCTGAACAGCTCTAAAAGTAAATATACGCTACATAGAATTGCAAAGATATATTTTTACGTACCTTTTGTTATGTGAAGAAGAATTATCATTGAATTATTCGTGACTTTGAATTTCCTCCTTTCTTTTCTTGTGCTACAATGTCCCCTTTTATAATATATCTCGTCACCTGGTATGTTTCTACTACATCATTTACATGTACTGTTCCTGTCATTCACTTCAAAACACTCACCAAATTCCGCTGCAAAAATATGCGCCTGTCACCAGTCACATCGGACGGTCCTGGCTGACGATTCAAAAGAATAGTTGGAATCGCAGACTGGGAAGAATCCTGAACGAAACAGTAGAATCGATTCGTAATGTAAGATTGAATCGTTGGAATAGACTTCTAAAAAAAAATCCTGTTGCCCAATTCTACTGAACTTATCTTAGATAACGCTCCCTCTGTAGGTGGAGAGTTGGATTATAACACTGTACTACGAGAAGGAAACATGCTATTCTATTCTGAAATTATTTTCTTATCTTGAAAATTATTCTTCCTGCATGATCATGAAGTGTTTAGATGAATCAGTTTTAATGTTTTGTTTTTACTGCAACCCCAGCTCCTGCACTTCCATTCTGAAACTGTGATCGTATTTCATCGATGTTTTAAATTACGACTAGTATATGATCTTAAGTGGTTCGTTACTGAGCGACAACTGACAGATTTCTTCACCCTCTTTTACAATGTGCTGTGTGCCATTGCGCCACCAAGTGTCAGAGCTCAAGTTCTAACGAACAATCTGTTATACGGATTGTAAACGGGAGTGAGACAAACTAATTCACACTTAGGGCCCAATATTCTACTTCTGTAAAATTTAACGTGGTGAGAAATGTCCGATTAATTTTTCATAGGGACCTCTAATCCTGGGATTGGTCATTTCAGTTAGAATACGACATAGTACTTTTAATTTTATTCCACCGCACATGATAATTCATAATCCTCAGCTGGTTTGAGTCTGAAATCTTCGGATTCATTAATAACCTCAATGTCATCAAACGAAGTAAACACTGTACTTGTTATTTCTATTATATGTCAGTGAAGTTACAGGAGAATGGCGAAAGTCACACAACGCAGAACTGCACGCATTGTATTCTTCACATAACATGATTAGTAGGGGGACGGATGTTGATGAAAAATCATCTTCTTATTATTGACATTAGGACGATACCTAGTAATATAGAAATCCTTTTTATGTTAATATCAACGTAAAAAAGTAATTTCCTATACTGCATTTTTTTACGTTTTTTGAACTAATAGGTCATTGTTATATTTTTTTTCGGCATTTAATGGTCATTTTTAATAATTTAAAGACTTTTAGGTCACTTGGAATTCATTTTACTTTCTTCTTTACCGATAGGTCTGTTAAATCATTTTCTAACCAAATACGTCAGGAGTAATTACCTACTGAATAAGTGAATAACAGTGAAGTTTGAGTTTTATAGTTGGGAACAGACTCTAAACTCCATCCCTCATTCCTCTGAAGACTTCACGCAACCGAAGTAATATAAAATGCTTGACACCAGCTTAGTTTAAGTGAGGACTTTGACCGCTATTGTTCTCTTGTCAGTACGAGGGTGTCTTTGGAATTTGTTTGGAAGGGGGGAACCTTTCACCATGTCCTGGACAGGATATTGTTCCTCAACATGGATCGGAAGGGATGTCTACCGTAGTAGACAGTATTTTTAACACAAAGATTGCAAGAATGCACGCTGCGCTCACAATTTTTCATTCACACTCCCTCATCTGCAAGATCTAGTAACAAAACTGAAGCGCGGAAGGAGGAGTAGACGGAGAATGAAGGCACTGACATGGACCACCCCTGATTGAAACACATTGTAAACCCTCATTAAAATATGTAATTTTTCCTTAAAACTTCATTTTTTTGCATGTTCTTTTCCCTTATCTCAGCCAAATTCCAGGAAGTTGCCTCCTCTCTCTGAGATATTCAGAGAAGTCATTGAAACAAGACGACTAATTTTTAAGAAGTTGTGATGCGAGTACGGCGAATAATATTTAAATGTCATTTTCTTTTAATTTTATATCATTTTTTCATTAGTTTAAGGGCATTTTAATGATCATTTTAAGTAGATTTTTAGGTCATCAACATCCGCTCCCTAACGATTATGAATATAAATTCTATTTGTTTGCCCATGGTCAGGGCATGTTGCACTTATGGGCGAATCCAGAAATGTATATGTAGTGTTAGTTGGAAGTCCTGAGGGAAAAAGACCTTTGGGAAGGCCAACTCTAGTAATGACTCTCTATGACATGAAGTCATGCCAAATTAAGTAGGCCTAATTAAAAAGGTTTTATTTGGTATAATTATTTTTTTATTAATCTAAATAGATTTTTACTAAATTTCTCTCAATAAAATAGATCGCAAATAATCTGTGGTCCTATGTAATTTCAGAACAAATATACTTCCAGAGCTATGATATCAGAATGGAAACACAGTAGAAATTTAATGAAAGTAACAGAGGGCGAGAAATACACCTCATTTTCCAAAGTACACTTTTGAATATTGAACCGTGTGCTGAAACTTGAGAACTCTAATGTTTACGAACTAACGATAAAATTATAAACTTGTTAAATTAGCAGCTTTAATAACTACACTTCATTATTATGAAACTATTATGCCAGGGTACTTTACCTTAATGATTAGTTTCGGCAGGACTTCACGCCACATTCAATCTTCTAGTGAGGTTTTGAGCTTTCTACCCGTTTTCGTTAATCTTGGTTTCTTTGGTGGTTGTGTGTGTGTTTGTAGGTACAAGTGGGGGTGTGTTTGTGATTGGTTGTATCATGTCTAAAAGGGTATGAATTTTGAAATTAATTAGTCGAGTGTTGTGTATTTGTTTTTATTCCAGAACTCGCATCTTTTTCCGACACAACACTATCAACCACAAACACATCCTCACCTCTACCTACATACTCTCCCCACCAAGACACTAAAAAGAATAATCCGAAAGAAGGCTGAAAACCTCACTAGAAGTTTGAAAATATCGTAAGTCTCGTCGAAACTTTTCACCAAGTTAAAGTACCGTAATTGTTTATTTATTTGACACACTGAATTTATAAAAGTTTTTAATTTAACAAGCTTAACATTATCATTAGTGTTAATACAAGTTTTTTTTTAACTTGGTTATTTAACGACACTGTATCAAGTACTATGTTATTTAGCGTCGATGGGATTGGTGATAGCGTGATGGTATTTGGAGAGATGAGGCCGAAGATTCGCCATAGGTTACCTGACATTCTCCTTATTGTTGAGGAAAACCTCAGAAAAACCCAACCAGATAATCAACCCAAGCGGGTATTGAACCCGCGCCCACGTGTAACTCCGGATCGGCAGGCAAGCGTCTCAGCTAACTGATCTATGCCGGTGGCTATATATATATATATATATATATATATATATATATATATATATATATATAAGTGTTAAAATTATATAATTAGGAATTAATGCTTGCAGGTTCCAACTTCAAGGGAAAACTTACACGAGCTGATATTTCATCTACTTTCTTGTACCGATTAACGGAAGAAAATTTAAATTTAGCTCAATTGTTTGGACTAGCTAAGAGTAACGGTTCCTATAGAGTAGAAGATTTAATATGTACTTACAATTGGTTTCAAAACGTTCGAGATGTTGTCAGCACACCGTGGAATACCGAGAAGTCTGCTTTTCAACACATTCGCTGTGAAACCCTGAAACCTCATGAAGTTTCTTTCGTGAAGTATAAACCACGTGTAATTAGATATACTACATACAGAGTGTTTAAAAGGTCTAATATTTTAAGAGGTGGCAGAACTCCTCAAAATAAGTAAAAAAAGATTCTAATAAACATGTATCCTAAAATTAATACTATCCAAGATATTACAACTTAACTTTTTCATGGAAGATGCACGATGTGACTTCCATTAATCATAACACATCCTTCTGCTCGACGTCTTAAGAAATCACGCAACCTTTTAAACACATCTGGATGTGTTGACAGAAGTTGAAAACTCGCTCCTGTAGCGTTTGAATGTCTTCAATGGGTGTTGCGCCTTAAGTGTCCTCATAACCAATAGACCAAGGGATTAAGATATGGGGAACGAGCAGGCCATGGTACAGGATCTCCCCGAACAATCCATATAAGATTAAATACCGTGTTAGATATCTAAATATCATCTGACTCTTTTATGGAAATGGCGTGGTGCTCCAAACCATATAATGTGTAGTCTTTAATGGTATGGCGCTTCCTCTAGCAAGACGGGCAATCCGTTTGCTATGAAACGCCGACAATGAGAATCAGTTAATGTACAGGGTAGTAATTGTGTCCCTATTAACCTATCACCAACACACGAATTTTAAAGTACATTTTTCGTAAAAAAAAAAAACTATTAATTTTAGGACTCTTGTTTAGATTTAAAGTTTTTCCCTGTTGTGATGCATACTAGTGTCCTGCAATGTTCGTATATGAGAGAGAGGCAACCAAGACATTAAAAATTTGGTCTTATTTGATATGAAAAATTAATCGCAAAATTTGTGCTAAAATTCTCAAGCGATTAATATATGAATATTTTTAAAACTAGTTGGAACAAACACTACAGATCTCCTTCTGCAGAGCGAACATCTGCGAATATCGAACTTCACTATACTCGACAAACTTGACCCGAGCATAGCACCTGTAATGCACAATGATAATGCGCACAACCACCGCTCAAAATATTACACCCTTTTTTAATACCCCGTATATCACAGGAAATTGTGACTTATTTCAGTACCTCAATCTGTAATATTTTACTCAATTTTTAACAAGGTATCTGGGGCAATCTTATGTAGTTGAATAACAATATATTTTAGTATAAGTCTCCTTTAGATATAGGGGAGAGTCGGGTAGTATCGGACAGTGAGTTTCTTTCATCTACCACACGATGAGAGTACCTGATTGACATGTTTACGTTTCTTTGATGTCCCATAGAGAAACGTAACCATGTCATTCAGGTACTATCATATGGTGGTAGATGAAAGAAACGCACTGTCCGATATTACCCGATGTCCGATACTACCCGACTCTCCCCTAAGCTTCTCATTCTTCCATATAAATTCCATAACTGATACAATTTAAAATATACTGATCGTTAATTTATTTACGTTTATGGCCAGGCAATGAATTTATATCAGAACAATGGAATATATGAATTTTTAACCCCGCAACTGAATGAGTTTTGAACATAATTGCTTCCGTTATTGAAACATAATTGCGCTCCAGGCCTATTGTGGCGCATATACATATAAAACGAATATAGTTTAGCAAATGTATACCATCAATTGAAAGTAATTTCGTCCATTACTTACTATTGCATGACGAAGAATTAAATTCGGTATTACCATGATTACGTTCGGACAGCGATTTGGGAAAGGGAACAGTATAAATCAACATATAATGCACATTATATGAATTAAAACAGATTACCTTTTATTTTATCACATTATATATAGTTATAATTATACAATATACATTTTATAGTATTAATTTATTTTCAATTACAATTGTTTTACTTTTCTTATACAAAAATCAACTTGAGACACAAATTCAATTTGTGTAAAGTTTTTCTCCATTTTAAGACGCTGTTGAATTTTCTAAAAATGTCTTTAATATTTCTCATTTTGTGTTGTCATTGTTGCTTGTAAGAACAATTACATTTAAAATTAAGATTTCGACATCCATTTCTTCATTTCCATTTCTCGTCTTCTTGCGTTCAACGGGGTATAAGAATTCTTCATTCACAGTTTCTCAAAAGGAAATTTTACACATGTAAATAAGAAGTAAAAGTGGTTGCAATAGAAATAATACACTGTCTAAATAGGCTACTGCTTAAATTATTACACACAATAATGAAATGTTTTCCTTTATATTTTAAATTTGATTGATTGTTATGAAGCATGAAATATATATTTAGAGTTAAAAGTTTTTGTAACTCATTCATTGAAATAAAATCTGAGCTCATACTGTTAATATAAAACATTTGGGCAAAAGAGCGTCTGCATAAATAAAATTCACATGCTCTGAAACAAAGCATGTGCGTTGTAAATCTATTGGTCTTAATCCCCTTCGAGTATTATTTTCATAGCATATTCAGCTAAAATGACAATTTTTTATTCTATATGTATAAAAAGGTAGCAAAGAATGGAAAAAAAATTTCGTGTAATAGTCACACCTGTTTAACGTGAAATTGGTTATCTGGTAAATTAGATTTCACAACAGCTGTGTATTTGATGGCTTTTCTGAACTTTTTAGAACATTACTGATGCCCTCATGCAGAGAGATAGGTGTATTTTGCATACAGATTATTACAGGGTTCAGCTGACTTGGTATGCCTCAGTGCCTCTCCCATATTGCACTCTGCATGTAATGGAAAGCTCCAGCATAACTCTCCATTTTCGCATATGTATGTACGCGAATTCCATTAAGGTCCTTCATCCTGTAAAATATTGTAGAAATATAAAACACGCTTTGAACCGTTTAATTCTATAGAAATTGTATGGGCGTGAAATATTTGATTAACATATTCACACTTTAAAAAATCCATTAAATTTCTAGCAAGAGCAGTCTTGCGTAACAACTTAGTATTTCTGATTATTATTCTCTATTTATAATCAATACAAATAAACTTCAACTTTCACTCGTTTTACGACAATGATATGTAGTGTTCATTATCAAGAGAGATGGGCGTGAAAGGACATAGTCTGTATTAATTTATGCAAACACAATAATGCAGTCTCTCTGTGCATCTCATGTTTAAATTCATATACAACTTAATAAGAAATGTTACTAAGAATATAAAGAAGCTTGTGAATACATAATGTATGGATTTATACTTAGAATACTCACGTTGTGGAGTTGTAATAATGTAAACACAAAATTAAAAGTATGAACTATCTTTGATTATCATTATTGAGTGTATAAAATTGAAACAAAAATTATAATGCAGGTGCGCTTAATATGATTTCGATATATAAACATAGTTGAGTCTATATTAAGTATACTAAGTTATAAATTCTGAGTATGATATCAATTACACTACATACTAAATATCATATAACCAAATTTCAATCAACATACAGAGTATTTTGTAACTTATTAGCTTATTCAGGAGTTTCAAATGGAATAAAACTGAAATTTTCCCACATTACTACGTGTCTTAAGTAGTGTTTACTGTCAATGTTCCTAGAATTTTTCAGTATATGTTTGTCTGTTCAAATAATACGATATATTGTAAATGGTAATTTTTCTTCAAAATAAAATGTGTCATTATTCTCATGAAATTGTACAAATAAATCATATGTATTTCATCAGAATGCTTCAATGATTTTACTACAGCAATTTACTTCACATGTTATGTATTAGTAAAATAAAACCAGAGATTCTTCTCTTAAACATATTATTATTTAACTGTATGGCAGTGGCGACTCGTGATATTTTTTGTATGTAGGATATGAGATTGACGACTGATGACCGAGACAGAAACTAATATTAATAATAATATAATATTAGTAACAATAATAGCATTAATAATAATAATAATAATAATAATAATAATAATAATAAAAACAGTATATGAACTAAATAAAATATGCCAGAAGCATAACTTTAACATATCAAAAACAAAAACAAAAGTAATGGCATTTCAAGGCAAGAATACTGTAAGAACTAAGATTGAAATAGATAATAAAGCAATAGAACAAGTAACAAATTTTAAGTACCTGGGATATGATGTAAGTTACAAAAATAAATTTACAGTCATTCGAGACAGTATGTGGCACAATTAATAGAACTTTGAAGAATAAACGCAGAAAGGAAACAAAAATGAAATTATACAATGTAATGGCAGTCCTTACTCTTTTTATATGAAAGTGAAAGTTGGGTTACAACAAAACCTGAAGTTAGTAAAATACAAGCGGCAGAGATGAGATTCTTGAGGAAAGTAAAAGGATGCACGAGATTAGATAGAATTAGAAATGAAGATATTAGGCAGGAACTAGGAGTATACCCACTTATTGATAAAATAGACAATTACAGAAAAGATTGGAATGGACGACTTCAGACTTCCTAAGAAAGCAATAAATTATTAACCAAAAGGACGAAGAGATCAGAGACGACCGATGAAAAGATGGAGCGACCTTTGAAGCCGGAACGGGCAATTGCCCATACCATGAAGTGAAGAAGAAAGAAGAAAATAATAATAATAATAATAATAATAATAATAATAATAATAATAATAATAATAATAATAATAGAGCATGGAAAATCAATTCATTGTACTGTCCGAAATTTACCGATGCTCCGTCGTACGTTTGCGCAATTAATTTCTTGCTACAGTTAAATTCTTCTAAATGATGAAATACAGATTCATATATTCTTTTGGCTGTCCTGTCATCTGAAAATGCTGTTAATTCTTGTATTTATTATAGCTTGTTTTATTTATCTTTATGTAATTTTGTTTTTATTCATTTTCTTTTGTACATTATATCATTTTAAATTATTTATTATTTCGTTTATTCTATTCTTTTAAAATGACCAATGAACTGCATTTAAGAAGGCTACAAGGGTACTTGAAAATTCTTATTGTAGTCTATGAGTGGGTCTCCATCACCCAGAGGGAAGGGTTGTAGTATTAGGATACGCGGTCATATCCTCAAACGCGGTTAAACTCAAGCTATATCCCTCCCTCCGCGCTCTCCCCTGTCCAGCAAATTCACTGCTAGAAAAACCCGTTTGCTGTAACATATTTAGATGGCTCCTCGAAAATTATTTCTGAGCTGTGTAGTGGCGACAACTCACGACAGAAAGTGGAAGCTTAAAGTAAATTATTACGTCGGGACGCATTGAAAATCAAAATTTATAATTAAAATGTTTTCTATCCTCAGAGGCACGAAATTAAACTGTAGAATAATCCTCATATCCTTCATGGAGGAATCTCCACTGCTGTATAAAATTTTAATCGAAATGTTTACGTATCTCAGGTTGTTTCTAGCAAATCAATGTTTAATATTACAATCTCTGAGAATTATTGGCCAATTCACAACTTTAGAATACTTTGAAATAATATTCCGAATTGTCTCCATAGCATAGCTGTGATTTGCTTAAGACCATTTTCATTCCAACTAGGACATATTTAACAGTTAAGAACCTACTATTTTCATATTCAGAAATGTTCACATCAGCATTCCATTTTTTAAACACAGTAAAATTATTCGGAAAATATCAGCATAAAATTTCAATTGTCTGGACCTTATTTGTGAATCGCAGATAAAATAATTATATTGTCTTTTAATATACTCTGTAATCTGAGAATTCTTTGACAATGTTATAGTGTTTATATTTCGAAATGCATGTATTATCACCTCAGCATCATCCTAAAGAAAGGATTACAGGATTATATACTGTTAGAGAAAATTAATTATTGTATTTTATAACAGGGCTTCTCTAGTTCCCAGAGCTTACAAATGACATGAATCTTAACCACTTTTGATTTTTCTTCTGAATTTGATATAACGTCACTTGACATTCTTTTACTAAATAAGAGTTCTCTTTTGGACAAATATACTGTATATTCCTGTGTTGTACCATATCATTTGAAATTTAGTAAAAATGCAGGAACATCAATAAAATTTGGAATAAAATTCATATGTAATATATAGAATTTATTTGTATAGGGATTTAGTGACAGCATCTACATACTGTCTTTTTCACTTTTTAAATTAAATGTAGAGCCTAACCATAAATTCAAACAATTGTACTTATAAAAACATAATTAATAATACATTTTTCACCACTTAATTAATTATACTACATAGCTATTATTATTATACGTCTCAGAAAAAAGCGGCCGGCCACGCCTTGCGTGGTTTCCGCCGCGCGCTAACCGTTTCTCCCGCGCAGTCGACCTCCAGTAGCCATATGGCATTCAGTGTGCTTAGAAGTCGTGTAATGAAACTCTCAATTCTTCAAGTGTACAACATTAGCATATAAAGTTTAATAATAATAATAATAATTATTATTATTATTATTATTAATATTTATTTATTTTATCTGGCAGAGCTAAGGCCAGTACGCCTTCAATTCCGCCCAGTCAGACTCTAAAGTTTAGTGATTATTTTGTATTTAGGTAATGTCTAGCAACAAATTCTCACTGTATGAACGTGTGTATACGCACAATACGTACATAAAAGGCAGAAGGTGGTGTGCGAAATCAAGACGAAAATTTCGAATAAAGTTTCCAAACAGACCTGTGCCTTCTGCCAAAACAATTAGACGACTCATTAAAAGATTTAAAGAAACAGGCTCAGTGAAGAATCGAAAATCAAGCAAAAAACATAGTGTTGTTAAGCGGAACGATTGTCGGTTTATTTCCAACAAGATTTCGTCACTGATCACACAGCTACCGTGTCAATGAGGGAATTGAAGCGTATTTTCGGTACGAGACTAATCAGTAATAATTTGTGGCCTCCACAAACCCCAGACATAACACTCTGTGACTTTTATTTATGCGATTTATAGGGAAAATACTCATTCTATAGATGAACTAAACGACTATATATATATATATATATATATATATATATATATATATATATATATATATATATGTGAGAAGAAATCGAAGCTATCAATGATGCGAAATTTCAAAGTGTTGTTCATTCGTTTATCAGAAGATGAAAATGGAGGCCATTTTCAGCAACGACCGTGAGCATGGTAAGTACAAGTTATTGAACATTTATTGTTAGTACTGTTATATATTGGAGAAGCGCCGGAGAAACGGTTACGCGCTCGGCGGAAAGCACGCAGGTGCGGCCTGCCAGCCAGCCGCTCTTTTCTGGGACGTATGATAATAATATATCTGTATATCCTTCAGATGTTCCAAAAGTAGACGATGATTAATCAGTTTTTCATAGATGCTAATATTAAAATGCATTTCATAATTTACATTAATTGTACTTCCGTTTCATAAATATTTACTCTAAAGTAAGATACTCTAAACTAAATGAAATTTAATAATTCTTGGTCACTTTTAAACGTATTTACTATAAATTAATTGAATTGCTTATTAACATTAACATTTTGAACAAATAATTTTAAGTTTCATACATTCCTTTTTATGTCACACCACAGGCTTTCTTCACAATTATTGTGTAAATATTTTTGCAAAAAAGAGCTCTCAATTCTTATCGATATGATAAATTGTTACTTGATCTTTGCATTGAAACTAATATTGCATCCAATTTAGTGATATTCTGATCTCTTTCTCATATAGTGTTTTCCAGCATTGCAGTTACTGAGTTTGAAAGCAAAACGAACGTCACCACAATGTAGCAGCGTTGCTTTGTACGTATTCAAAATCTCAATTGCAATTAGTTTCCTAAGTTTAGATTTGTTCATTAACACTTGTATTGTACTAGCGGTGGTTACCGTTTTGCAGTAGTTGGTAAAAAAATTCGACAAACACAGTTTCTTCCCGAAGTTCAGTTATGTTTGGGAACATGCGGCGTATTGAACACAATCTTGCAATTAAAGAACATGTAAATATATTCTAATACGTAGCGTCAATATTTCGAATATACGAAGAACAATGGAATTAATTTTTGTCCTGTTATTTCATCTTAATTAACTTTTGTGCTGTATTGTCTCTTGCCGTGTAAAATCACTGGCAAGCAGGCACCCTCTAATTTATGATTAGCAGAAATATTGTTTTAATTTGTTAAATTCCAACATGTAGCACACAATTTTTAATTATCTCGATTACTTGATACAAAATTTAACACATAAAAGTATATTTTAAAACGTTGCATATTATTTTTTAAAATAAAATTATTTTCTGCACAATTGGGAGTTTCAATACTTACAAGGAAAGCGCACCAAGTGATAATGGATTTTCACAATGACTTTTCCGCCATACATTCCATTTGAAATAAGAAACCTGCCTATAAATTTGTACATACGGAGAAAGCCTGGTTATCGAGATATGATTTTTTGAAATTCTTCAATCAAGAGCTATAAAAGCTAATGCAAACAGCGCTATGTGTTAGACATCTCAGGCGATAAATCTCATCTAGCTGCATACCGTACTGTCAAAATCTCCTTTAATAATATAGCTTATGGAAATGACATACTAGATACATAATATTCATGAAATTGACTGTAGAATAGTATATGAAGAAATGATAAGGAAATGTAAGCATAACTGAAATTACTCATAGTAGTGGAAATTGTTGTAAAAGTGCTCAAAACACAGTGGAACTTTGGACAATGAATATTTCAGAAAAATAAGTTTCTCACAGTGGCGTTAGAGCAGTTCTGTACATCATCGTGAAAACAGAATTCTACAGAATTGACGAATTTATTGCGTTTGCGGTCAAGGTACCGAATTTACAGCAGCTTTATATTTAAACATACTCACATACATAGGAGATGAAAACTGATTATGTATTAAGAACTGCAGTTTTATCACATTATCTCTCTGATGCAATATAATATTCGTGTCAAGTAACAAAACACTATCAGCCATAAACGTCAAGAGGCTGAACAGTCGGAGTTTTGTACTTTGGAATTAACAATTCCACAATTTTATCTTCTGGAATTATTCTTTCTATAGCCTGTCTACTCGGTATTTGGTCGATAAGTCTACCAAAGAATGAAATGATCACTGACAGATTGAAAGTATACTTCTTGAAACAACTTGAAGAGGTGAGTTTTCATAAGCTTCCTTGATTTTGGGAACAATGCATAAACATTTGGGGCTTAAACATCTTCTTCTTCACGATGGCAATGGAGATATGAGACTTATATGAATGTCAAGCGATTATTTTGAAAAATTATGAGTTTCAAGTGATTATTTTGAAAAATTATGAGTGTCAAGCGATTATTTTGAAAAATTATGAGTGTCAAGCGATTATTTTGAAAACTCATATCTCGAAGACTAGGCCTTCTCCGAATGTAAAAATTTATAGGGATGTTTCTTATTTCAAATGGAAAGAATGGGAGAAAAATCGTTCTGAAAATCCATTATCATTATCAATTGGTGAGCTTTCCTTCTTAGTCTACTATTTTCTTGGTATCTTATACTTTTCATGATTTTATCCTTTCTTGTCAAAATTGAAACACGGTCATCATGAATGTGATGGGGTATGTACGAAAAACACCCCGTTTTGATTAAATTGAAGTTGTCAACATCTGTCTATTTTATTCTTAGAAATACATTTGTGGTATCCTTTGTACAGTGGCCCTATTCAGTTTTAAAAGTATTACATATGTATTTTACCGACGATACATTTTTACCTCCTTCCAGAATCGTATCCGTGCCCTTCTTTGGTATACGTTTGGTTTTAAATCTGAGGCAGGGCCGTATCATAAACATAGTTACTAAAATGTATTTGCCTTTCTCAATTTTATAAAATAACTAAAAATTAAATTTGTAATATTATGGGAACTGTTTTCCATCTTGGCTATCGCACCTGGCAAGATTTTCGGTTTTTTGGTCGGAGTTCTGCCAATGTATCAAAGTCGCGTTTCGAGATCATTAAATTCATTTGAGAAGAAGTATTGCTGTTGTCGGTTTGTGTTATTTGTATTCAGAGTTTTATTTTATTTCTTTTTTAAGGTTATAATTATTCATGACTCAGTATTCACTTGAACAGCGTACATGTAAGGTTCTCAAGTAAGTTACACTTAAGTATGAAATTGCCGCAGAATATTTCATTATAGCAATCTGACAACATGTAATATTTATTTGTGGAGTAGGCCTAATTTAAGAAAACTACGAAACACATCTTCATACAGATGAAAAATTGAAGGATATTGTCCGCAAGTAAATTGGGACAATAAGTCCAATAGAAGAGCAAATTTTCTGCATAGTTTCGATCGGTTGGCCGGTTGAGTAGCACAAGTCTGGGCCAAATTGAAATACACAACTGTGCCTTTCACTCGACACTTCATCTTTGCGTACATCGCGTGCCCACAGATCTCCTGCCAATTAGTTTATGTTACTTTCTTTTCGAAAATCTTGTTTCTGGCATCATTTATAACTATTATTATCCTGTTTCAATACATAATTTAATTTTTTGTTCATGTAAGTGATCAATTTATTTGTTGTTGGAAAATAGACAACAATAATTACCAAAATTTGGTAAACAGTATCTGCAGTCAGAAAGCAAACAGTTGCTCTGTCAGCACCCTGATAAGGGACAGCAGAATATTTATCTAAAATTATTGCGTAAAATCTGCGACTAAATTGTTATTATCAAGGAGCATTTTCATGTATTGGATTAAACTATTACACTTTTACTACGTCATACTACTTTTTTGACCAATAAAACGGAACGAAAGGACATATTTTAACCAATCATGGGTGCTTATCGCACAATTTTATCGCTTCCCTACCATTTGTTTAATTTTATCGCTTCCCTAGCATTTGTTTGTTTTTATCACTACCCTAGCATTTGTTTCTTTGTTTGCCAACATTTCAAACTGCAAATTCTTTACGGTACTATAAAACATGCTTTGCGATAGTCATTTGTTTACAGCATACATAGTCGACTGAAAATAGCGGCTCCGTTCAAACATTTTGGTGAAGGTTACATTAGTGAAATAGAATTTTAGTAAGTCAAATAATATCTATTTTATTGTATTAGAGTACTTTAATTTTATTCTTCTAATCTCTATATACTTTCTTGTATTTTTATCCAACATTTCAAACTGCAAATTCTTTAGTGTACTATAAAACATGCTTTGCAATCGTCATTTGTATAGACAGTCAACTGAAAATGGAGCTCCGTTCAAACGTTTTCGTGAAGCTAACATTAGTGAAATAGAATTTCAGTAAGTCAATTAATATTTAAATGTATTAGAATATTTTATTTCTTCTAATCTTTATATACTTTCTTATAATCGTGTAATAGTCAATGAAATGCACTCGAGTTTTGATTTCTCTAGATAAATCTACTCGTGGATTTATCCATAAAATCAAAACCTCTAGTGAGATTACTGTTGATAATTTTAATTTTCGTGGTTACAAGACATAAATCGGAATATCAGAATACATACTATGTCTCTGTGTATTCTCGCATACTCAAGAAAGTCTATATAGAATTGCTTGTCTTAAAATATCACCAATAGCAGCACTCTTCAGTTTGTGTTGATTGTTTGGGTGATGTTCAAATAACTGTTTGGCAGCAATGAAGTTTGTACAGATTCAGAAACAAAGTTTAAGCCACCTGAATTTTCCAAGTTCCAATGCTTAAGCCTTAGTTTTTCTGAATCGACGCATGCGACGTGCCCGCCTCGCACAAATCCGGATTACACGAGAGATAATGAGTGGTTTCTATAACTGCGAGATGCGATGTCTGCGCACCTCACAGCCATAGAAACCACTCACTATCTCTCGTGTAGTCCGGATCTGTGCGAGGCGGGCCTCACACCTCGCACGTCGCATGCGTCGGTTCAGAAAAACTAAGACTTTACGGATCTTGCGCAGTTTTATAACTGGAACTTGGTAAATTCAGGTGGCCAAAATTTTGTTTCTTGGTCTGTACAATGAGTGCATGGACTTAAATTACTTTCTAATACCATCAACCCAATTAGAGCTGAAGGTTTCATTCGCAACTCCACTGTAATAAGAAACAGATCATTTTCCAGCAAAGGACACGACTATAAACAGAGATAATGCCAAAATCAATTGTTTTAATTCGCTTAATTTTGTCAAAATTTTAAACGTTTCAGAGGAATTACATTTGTAATATTAAAGTAATCTGGTATAAAAGAGATAATTTAAAAAGTGTGCTTATTGGAATTTGACAGCTTTAGTTAAAAGATCCACTCACTGTCGACCACTGAGGTTCAAGCCGTCGATGCCTGTTTCACACGTTCCCACGTAACACAACGACGAGAGTAATAGTAAAAACGTTGATGCCACTTAAAACACAACATCAACTAGTCGAGTAGGCACCGTGACGGCGGGCGTGGCGTGGCGTGGAGGGCGAAGTGGGCGCCGCGAGGCACTACGGGTGATATGACGACGACGTTGTGTTGAGCTGGAGCTCATCTGAGGGCCGCGACCACCAGGCACAACACCAGCAGGGCGGCAGCAACGGGGCGCGGCGCAGGCGGGCTCCGGCTGCCGTGATGCAGCTCGGCGAGGCTTTCTCCTAGAACAGACAGCGACCACTCAAAGGACTGCAAACAGGGATAAATCCGTATATACACACACGTACGCACATAGGGTATTACATGTGAAATCGGACATTAAAAACTTTACAAATATGTAATTCCTTAAAAAAAATGATATATGTATAGTTGAGATGAACAACGATCGAGAAAGCAAGAGTAACAGCGCCCGTAAAGCCGAAAACCCGCACGACAATGTTGTATACGTCGGGTCCTTGACGTAAAGACTGCTTGTGAGTGTTTCGAGACGTCGAGATTGATCACTCCCGAAGTCCCGAACGTCAAGCAGCCTTGAATCGCCACAGTTGTTTATACCCGACAGAACTTTTATCTACTTTCGCAACTGTTATATATGTATAAACAATCAAGTAGCCTATTTGAAATGTCATGTCTAGTTTTCAGTGTATAATAATCCGTTCCTCAGTCTTTATTTAATTACTAGGCCCTTATTAAAAGGCTAGGAATTTTCTTTTCATATGTTTGAAATCAAGTGTGCAATCTCAAGTAAATAGATATTAACGTTATGTTTTATGTTTCTTAGAAATGCAAATTTATTTGAGACTTGTTTTTTTTTTCTACTTATATAACCATAGGTAATATATAATAGAAACAGAACATTTTGATGAGTAAGATACTGTTTTGTCTTTTTGTCTCATTTAAACATTTATAATGTTATTTATTTCAATGATGTATCATATTCAAAATTATCAAATCTTTCCACGCCGACCAAATGCTATTTCGAGAATGATGAGCGAGACTCGAAGCGCACGAGAATGACGGGACGAGACTCGAAAGACATATGCAACGAACACAGCGAGCGAGAGCGGGAGGTAGTTTTGTCAATCTCTAATTAATAAGAGATAGGGGATACTTTACTCCGTGAAGTCTGTTGTCATTCAAGTACGTTAGTTTTGTTGCTTTAGTGCATTAAATTTATCGTATTTCAATAAAAATCCAGTTTCAAAGGACATAAACTTTAAACTACTTATAATAGACATTTCAATATAATATAGGCGAGTACGATTTTCGTAACCATGCTTGCACCGTGTGTTATATTAATTTTTAACAGGGGGAGAAGTAGATATATCGATATTTCATAGAGATCCCCACGGAAAACAGTAAAAATAAAATTATTAACTGTTTCCTGTATTTATGAAGAAATTCCATCAATTTTAATTTCAGCGTTAATAAAGAAGTCTTCCTCTAAAAAATAATTTCGTTAAATTATATTAGCTACGCCACGACGTACTCTATTAGTAGAGTAATAGAGCACACCGTGGCTACGCCCAGGTCCCGATTCCAGTGATTGTACGCGCATGCTTCGTTTTTGTACACGCGATAGCAAGAATTTTCCTACACTGCTAGCAAGACGGCGGATTAATTTGTGTAGAAGGTACGAACATGTACTGTATTAGGTCCTATGATAGTCAAACAACTGCGCTGTAATTTGGTTTTATTTATAGGTCAATATCTAAGGAAAAACTAGAACGAAAAATTCGAAATAAATGCCTTTTTTCTAAAGCGAGAAAAGAAATACTAACTTCGAAGTAATATTTTAAAAATAGAAATTTACATATTCAAAACTTTGTAAGTGGCAAACATTTTTGTTTTTCACGTTTTATGGAGGGTCAAGGCGAGAGACATATTGAGAAAGAATAGAAATTACTTTTAAACGTTATAAAAATCTTTACTGGTTTCAGAGTTACGATGAATTAAAGGTCAAGACTTAATGAAACGCATATTTTAAAGGCATGTTATATGGATTCCGATGAGCTAATTTTAGGAATTAAATTAATACCTAATTGGGTTTTGTCTGAGGTTTTCCAAAACTCTAATGCGAATGTCATGCAATCCCACAGCTAAGCCTCGGATTTATGCGTTCATATACTATTACCAATTTCATCAACGCTACATAATCCAGTAGCTGATAATATCCTTAAATAACCGAGAAAAATTATATCTTCGCAGAATTTACGTACCGGTTACTAGACTAAGAATCTCACGTGTTTGTGGACGTTACATTTGAAGTTTTTTTTTAACTACCATAGTCCAAAAACATAAAATTTCAGGAGAAACAAGAAACTAACTGGCATGATTGTTGTTGATACTTTAAGTATAAAATTCATCATGTCATTTCTTAAGGTGTTGTAAAAACTTGGGAAAACTGAATTGTATTTATAACTTAAATTGCCTCATAGAAATACATGTGTAAATGTAGGTAACTGTAAACAATGGTTGTTTTAAGAAAAAATGTCTGTTGCGGCTGAAGTGTGCCTGTCCTTTAACCTTCTTTTATATGAGCATTCTGCTGCTTCTCCTTTCGTTGCTTTCATTTCTTCCATGGGGTTACTTCTGCACCCTAAAGCCTTGGTTTTTCTGAACCGACGCGGCGCATGCGAGGTGCGAGGCCCGCCGCACACAAATCCGGACTACACGAGAGATAGTGAGTGGTTTCCCCTAACTGTGAGGTACGCATACCTCACACCTCGCAGCTATAGAAACCACTCACTATCTCTCGTGCAGTCCGGATTTGTGCGCGGCGGGCCTCGCACTTCGCACGTCGCATGCGTCGGTTCAGAAAAACCAAGGCTATAGATGACTCCATAACTAATACAACAATTATTCACGTGCTTAAGGATTTCTCTCTGAGGTGGCGTTTGCCGCGTACATACGTAAGAAACAATACTGCCAATCTACTACAGCTTAAAATTGTATGAATAAATGAATCAAGAAGATGTGAATGGAATATTCTGTAAATGCTACTATCGTCCTGGCTGAAAAATGGCTGCTTTCACACAAAAAAACATTTTCGCCTATGGTTGTTTTATGAAAACAATCGAAAAATTTCCACTACTATAACAGGCCTGTAGTGTTTCCCCCCCCCCTAAAAACTAATTCAGTAGATGGCCGCTACAATATGCTCACCATATCTTGATATCTCAAATTTACTTTTTTTGGACTATGGTTTTTTTTAAATATTCAATTGTCATGTTATAAGAGCGACGTAACTAAGTGAAAATGACAGCTTGCTTAGTATATTTTGTTGTGATTTCGCAAATAATAATAATAATAATAATAATAATAATAATAATAATAATAATAATAATAGTCATAATCATCATAATAAAACTTACTTACAAATGGCTTTTAAGGAACCCGCAGGTTCATTGCCGCCCTCACATAAGCCCGCCATCGGTCCCAATCCTGTGCAAGATTAATGCACTCTCTATAATCATATCTCACCTACCTCAAATCCATTTTAATATTATCCTCCCATCTACGACTCCGTCTCCCCAAAGATCTTTTTCCCTCCGGTCTCCCAACTAACACTCTATATTCATTTCTGGATTCACCCATACGTGCTACATGCCCTGCCCATCTCAAACGTATGGATTTAATGTTCCTAATTATGTCAGGTGAAGAATACAAAGACTGCAGTTCTGCGTTGTGTAACTTTCTGCATTCTCCTGTAACTTCATCCCTCTTAGCCCCAAATAGTTTCCTAAGAACCTTATTCTCAAACACCCTTAATCTCTGTTCCTTTCTCGAAGTGAGAGTCCAAGTTTCACAACCTTACAGAAAAACCGGTAATATAACTCTTTTATAAATTCTAACTTTCAGAATTTTTGACAGCAGACTAGATTACAAGAGCTTCTCAACCAAATAATAATGGGCATTTACCATATTTATTCTGCGTTTAATTTCTTACCGAGTGTCATTTATAGGCCTATTTGTTACTGTTGCTCCAAGATATTTGAATTTCTCCACCTCTTCGAAGGATAAATCTCCAATTTTTATGTTTCCATTTCGTACAATATTCTGGTCACGAGACATAATCATATACCTTGTCTTTTCGGGATTTACTTCCAAACCTATCGCTTTACTTGCTACAAGTAAAATATCCGTGTTTTCCCTAAACGTTTTTAGATTTTCTCCTAACATAATAATATAATAATAATAATAATAATAATAATAATAATAATAATAATAATAATAATAAAACTATAAAAGGATGACACTATGAATAATGCAGTCATGGAGCATTCGAACTTTCACTTTCAGTTAGTGTTCATTTAGTTGGTGCATAACATAAATATAATAACAATAAGAAAGTGTCATTTAATAACATCCTTAATTTACTTTGGAATCCATCACGAAATTGTCATTGTCATACCAGCGGCACTGACCGCAAGCGAATTTATTATTAGCACTTTCAAATGTCCTTTGAAGTCGTTTCATGCTCAAAAATTTAATTACATATATTGAAACCATGTGTTAAATAATGGAATATTTCGCTCCCCTTCCACACCTGCAACGAGGAATTCATTATTGTGACAAAATTATTCTGTGCATAGAAGTGTGAAATCTGATAAACGCTCCATGAAATTTTTGTATGATATATTTATTATATTACTCTACCATTTATTTTGTAACACTGCGTCATTCCCTAACGATCAGGTTATTTTATATTGTCTGAATTACTCGTACGACTTTCACTGCAGCAAGCAACATGAATGCTATAATTATTGGTACGTGTGTTACATTTGAAAGTCCTGATTTAAAGAAATTAAAAATAAAATATAGTAGGTGATATATATTTGATTATCATTATAATCAAATAAAATGAAAATACCGAACGAGGTGACTCAGTGGTTATGCTATGGACTCGCATTCGGAAGGTTTTGGGTTCAAACCCCGTGGCCGGCCAATCTGCTTGAGGTTTTCATGATTTCTTTCAGTCACAAATGCAAATGCCTGATTTTAAATTTACACGACATGATTCATCAATGCATTAAGCACCTTTATTATAATTATTAACAAAAATGAAAGCAGTTAATATGAATAAAATTCATATTACATAACAATAACAGAAAAAGGATTACAAAAATAGTCCACGCCTACTGATATACCCAAAGATCGTACACATGCGGTGTGACCTATACGTCGTTCCATAATATCTGACAGGAGATGTCAACATTGCCGGCAGAGAGAAAGAAGTATAATTGCTATTCAACCAATGACAGAGGTCTCATTCCACGCGTATCTTGCAGTTGAACGGTCTGAAGCGTTCTACCTCCGCCCAATTTCAAGACAAGCGTGGAATGAGACCTCTGCCGTTGGTTGAATAGCAACTATACTTCTTTCTTACTCTGCCGGCAATGTTTACTTTTCCCGTCAGACATTATGGAACGAAGTATAGATGTTAAAGAATGTATAAATAGGCTATATGAAAATAAAAAATAGACAGTACGACCAAGACGAATATTCGTCCTGGTACGACTCTGACCGGATAAACGATAAATAACTATCCACAATAAATTGATGTCTATTATACTAAGGCATTCGATAATTAATGGCAACAGTGCTGTAAATCAGTGCTTCTAGCGGTGAACATTCAAATCTTGTGCTATGTAATAGAGTAGGAATTGTTTCATAAATTTATTATATTGAAAGTCTCGAAGTAGCCATATTTTCTAAATACAGTGGCTGTTTCTGATTTGTAGTAAACAATGCAGTCATAAATGTACGAACAAATGTGCTTCATAATAATCCAAGTTGCAAGAGAAGAGCATACAACTCAGTGCTTTATGGCATTACAAGTAGCCTGTGGAATATAAGTCCTACCATACTGAATCATTGCAAATTGGTGGAATCGAGGCATTCGCTTTGAATCAAGAGTTGACATCCGAAGAGCTTTAGATTGATCAGTGAGAGAGATATCCAGAAATGCTGCTGCACATGGAGTCCGCCATCTTCCAAGAATTTGGCAACGTATTGTTGACACGGCAGGAGACTATGTTTTGAAGTATATCATGTCAAAAGTAACCTAAATAAATTTTGTGTGAAACAGTAACTATATTGCCATTTACTTTTCGAGTGTCCTAATAGATGTAATGAATAAAAAGACTGCAAGAGGATTAAATTGAAATTTAGGGGTTAGGAGTATCTGGAAGTGAAATTTATCGAGTAGAAATAGATTGTTTTAGTTTCCATTTTGTTAATTACGATTTCATATTACATGTTTAAACACATTCTTCGAGTGTACCGAGCTTCGGGTTTCGTGAATACTGTAGGTATATTAGCGAAAAATGGATAGAAACGTGGTAGAATTACTACTATTACTACTACTATAATAATAATAATAATAATAATAATAATAATAATAATAATAATAATAATAATAATAAAACAATAATTATTATAAAACAGTACAATGATTTAATAATAAAAAGATACCGGTAAAGCAAAGTGTGTAAGTAAAGATATTCAACTCCATATTCTACCGCACATTGTTCTAAATCCCTATCGTTCAGCTCCGCTTACTCTTGCAAGGAACCTGCAAAAATCGTGTCCAATATGAAATGGTTCAATGTGAAGTGATATCTGATACCATAAAGGTCGTAGAACAGAATGATTAAATAGTTGAAATTCCAGGACGACAATATCTGGCATTATCAGCAATGGAATTAAAGGTTTATGACAGAATATTACTTCCAGCAGAAAAGCTGTCGTTGAACACGTGGTTCTATAGCCGAAACAGATTATGAAATCTGAACCGTGAAGGATGAAGATGAGGAGGATAATTATTAAGATGGTGGCGAAAATATAATAGTTTTCTATCATGATGCAATTTACAGTGTTCAAATATAGTATTATAATATGTACTTGGACCTGATTTATTAGTTGGCCATTGACCATAACTTTGATATCCGAAAAGGAGTAAAAATGTTTAGTTCGCATATTGATTAAATCGCTTGAATTATCTGATCTGACCATGCAGTCCATCGACCTTGATATTCGTAAGCAAACTATGCCATAATCGCAGTTTTTCAAAAAACCATCGTCGTCCATAAAGTTAAGGAAAAATGTCCTTTGCATAGTACCTCACAGTCCAGTGTAGTATCTTTTACAAGTTTTCATACGCCCATAGGACATTACGGACCATGTTATACACACACCATGAAATTTTACGACGAATAACATCCAATCTGCTCGTTCATAATGCAGGGATCTGTGCCCTAACCTAAACACCGTTGCCATAAGCTTGCACACCCAGACCCGTTTTCCTGCGATTACATTCACCGAAGCATGGCGCTATTATAATCTTGCACCAGACAGTTCATCTAAAAGATAAAACCTTTATAGGTCACCCGTGGGCTGACCCGTGTTCTTTCTTTGCTCGAGGTATTGTAATACCTGCAACGCACTTTTTAAACTGCAAGCATTACGTATCAAGCGAAGTACCAGCTGCGCCCATGAAGAGCATTTTTAGTACCTAGAATTTTCCTTGAATGTCAACCCTAAAACATAATATATTTAGACAGAAACGCTTAAAACAGAAATAAACCTTATTTTCAATAGAACATATAAATATTTACCATATTTTATCTTAACTTTTCCCACATGACACTATTATGACAATCGCAGTAATTGCGGTGTGCATTACACTGAATCTTATTTCAGTCAAGAAGAGAGGCGAACTGAACATGTTTCATCTCTTCACGTGCCACCGGCACAGTTCAGCCTTAGATTCGTGATCCGAAGCTATGCTATGGACTTCCAACCCCATTTGGACTAATTATACGGCGTGTAATAATTAATAAAGTATTCAATGACTGTAACTTCATAGAGTAAATCTTTAAGATAAAAAGAACATAAAATTCTCCTGCAGTTCTGCGGCATTTCTTTTTATTTAGAGTGAAAGACACATTGTATCAAGAAAAAATTGCAATATCGCAGCATATGCAGTAGCACTTGCCAAAACATCCCGGGTGCTATGCATAGACATTTCGCTAGCCCGCGCTACGAGCGTGCTAAACTAGCCCCGGCTATCGACTGATTACTTGTACAGGATTCATATCATATATCATATCATATATCATATCATATCATATATCATATCATATATCATATCATATCATATATCATATCATATCGCTAACACTGGTTTATGAATACGAAAAACGTTAGTTCGCTGATCATCCACCGGAAGCCCGCGCTAAGAATGTCTATGAATATGGCCCCCCTTCTCCAAAGCACTGAGGGAAGTTAGTTAGTCAATGCTAACATTATAGCTGTTTTACGGGGTGATTGGACTTGGTAAGTAATCATTACAACTCAGCAAACACATTTCACATTTAAACTGTTTTTATTAACCTATATTACATTTGCGCTTTGAATAATACATTTAAGAACTTTACTGCGAACCAATCATGTATCGATAGTAATATCAATGGTGTTAAATTTAATAATAGGCCCTACCATCAAGAAGAGGTGTAAAGTTATGATGTAATTGTGTAGCCAATTTATAGGAAAGTTCAAATAAATAAATCAAAGTTAATTTTAAAATATTTCTCGTTACAGTTTTGTTAGTGGATTCGGAGTAGTTTGTAGGCCAAATTCAAAGATAAAATCAGATTTGCAAAGAATTAAAATTCACTGTTCATACTATAAAAACCCAATACATTATGTAAGAATCTCTCATTTATTTATAGGGTAGGTCAGGTTATATAAATACCATCATCATCATCATCCTTCACGAATTAGGCCTCTGTAGACCTGTTTCGGCCCCATCTAGCAGTCTTCTTAAAGGTCTTCCTGGTCGACGATGTCCTCTAGGTTTATATTGCATCATAATTTTTGGGATTCTTGAATTTTCCATTCTTCTTACATGATCTAGTCAATTGAATTTGTATCTGCTGATTTTTTCTTCTACTGACTCCACTTCTAATTGTTCTAAAATTTCTTCATTCCTTTTTCGGTCTAAAAGAGTATATCCTGCTGTCCTCCTCAAAAATTTCATTTCCGTTGCTTTGATTCTGTTCATGTCTTTTTTCTTTAATGACCAAATCTCGCTTCCGTATAAAAGGGTGGGTAATGCTAGTGTATTATATATTTTTATTCTTGTAGATTTTTGTACTAATTTAGCTTTTAATGCATTGTTTATTATTCCTAGAATTTGTGTAAATTTGGTAATTTTCTTGTTCACATGTTTTTCATTTTGATAAGATATTTCACAACCCAGATAATTGAAATTTTGCACTTGTTCGAGGCATTGGTTATTGTGTATTATCTTACTTCTGACTGGGTCTTGTCCTAAAAATGCCATTACTTTTGATTTTTGTGCTGAAATTTCCATCCCAAAATCTTTTAATATTTTATTTAATGTATACAATCCTCTTTGTAAATTATCCTCTGAATTGGAAATTATGACTTGATCATCGGCATAGAGTAAGGTATTTAATGTTAGAGCACTGGTTATTTTGATTCCTGATGTGTAGATTTGGTTCCATTTTAAAATAATTTCATTTATATAAATATTAAATAAAGTTGGTGATAGTGGACAACTTTGTCGAACTCCATTATTAACTAATTTTCTTTCGGATATACAGTTATTTATTTTGACACTTATTTTGCTGTCTATGTAGATTTCTATTATATTTTGCAATAGCAAATTTGGAATATTTTTTTCTTGTAATATGTCGAATAAAAGGTCTCTTCGGACTTTATCAAAAGCTTTCACAAAATCAATAAAAGCTATATGGGTTTCTAAATTAAATTCTCTTCTTTTTTCTAACAATAGTTTCATACTAAATAATGGATCTACACATGATCTTCCTTTTCTAAAGCCATTTTGACACTCCAGAAGGAAAGTTTCAGTATGTTTTTTTTTAATTTTTCATTTAAAATCCTACTAAATATCTTATATGTTGAGGATACTAATCCCTCTATAGTTTTCAACATTCTGTTTATCTCCTGTTATAAATACCATATGTCATTAATTACTACACTAAGTTACAAATAACTTATCACAACAAAGAATAGCAAAAAGCTGCAGAAAAGTAGATTCTATGTTCAAATGTTCAAAGTACATTCTTTATAGTACAGCTCTAATGAGCTAATTCATTCCATCATCCATAGTTATCTGCTGCAGACCCAGCATTCTCCAATCTTCCCTATTTTCCGCCTTCCTCATAGTCTCCGCATAAGATCCATATATCTTATGTCGTCTATCATCTTGTATCTTCTTCTACCCCGAACTTTTCTCCCGTTCAATAATCCTTCCAGTGCATCCTTCAGTAGACAGTGTTTTCCTAGCCAGTCATCCAGCCAATTTCTTGTTCTTCTCCTGATCAGTTTCAGCATTATTATTTCTTAACCCACTCTTTGTAGCATAGCTTCATTTCTAATTTTGTCCATTTCACACGCTCCATTCTTCTCCTTATCTACATTCCAAATGCTTCTAGTCGATTTACTTCACTTCATCGTAATGTCCATGTTCCTGTTACAGCTCCCGTTGAGAATTGGAGGCAGTGTTTTTTCGTATGATGTTTTTCAGTACTTCAACGGTATGCTGATTGATAATTCCCGTTTCTTTTTTATGCAGTAGATATATATTATATTTTCAAATGTGTTAATATTCTTGAAGTTTTTGACTTCACAAACAACCCTTTAACATTGAAATTTCTGCAGTGATAAGGTCTCGTAATGTCATATAGTGGATTTACGAAATTACACTTCAAACTTTTTGGAGTGATTTTATAACATTCAATCCACATATAGCTCATATAATGCGAGTCCTTTCTTGAAGGTAGACAATCTAAAGACAATATTGTATTAACTGTTATTTTGTTTGGTGTAATATATTTAATTTAATCATATTCTAACCCGTCATTAAATATTATCTTGACCATCGTCTACGTACACACGTCGAAGGGCCTGTTCTAATCTAAAAGGAGGTATCTTACTGTATTTCCTCCGTGACCGTACAAATTCTCGTAATACTGTTGATTTTAGTTGCATTTTCTGTTTCCTATTCCTCATATTTGCCTTCATGTTATATTTGGATACGATTTAATTTTGTAGCCTATTTCTCTTTCTTTACGTAGCTGGAATATTTTCAAATTTTCCGCATTTCTGCATAGACTATCTAATCTAACTTGACGTCTGCAGGTGCGACCAGCCATAATAATTCAGGCTGTAAGAGGACATTATTTCTTTTCTGTAAAATTTAATAACATTACTAGGGCAAGACATGGGGAGCTGTAATAAATAAATTGCGACTTGGTATAGATAGAGCGCGTGGCACTGGATACAGGTATTCAACGAGCATTAGAGCAGCCTGTCCATCGAAACTGGCACATACTCACTAAAAATTAACAGAACAACACTTTTGTTACTTCAAATAAGTTATACAAATCAAGAAACTATGTTCTATACTGAAATACAAGGGATATGTTAATCTCTCTGCGAATTATTACAGTACACAACAAATACTTACTTTCTTACTTACAAATGGCTTTTAAGGAACCCGCAGGTTCATTACCTCCCTCACATAAGCCCACCAACGGTCCCTATCCTGTGCAACATTAATCCAGTCCCTATCATCATATCCCACCTCCCTCAAATCCACTTTAATATTATCCTCCCATCTACGTCTCGGCCTCCCCAAAGGTATTTTTCCCTCCGGTCTCCCAACTAACATTCTATTTGAATTTCTGGATTCACCCATCCGTACTACATGCCTTGCCCATCTCAAACGTCTGGATGTAATGTTTCTAATAATGTCAGGTGATGAATACAATGCGTGCAGTTCTGCGTTGTGTATGTAACTTTCTCCATTCTCCTGTAACTTCATTCCTCTTAGCCCCAAATATTTTCCTAAGAACCTTATTCTCAAACACCCTTAATCTCTGTTCCTCCTTGAAAGTGAGAGTCCAAATTTCACAACCATTCAGAACAACCGGTAATATAACTGTTTTATAAATTCTAACTTTCATATTTTTTGACAGAAGACTAGATGACAAAAGCTTCTCAACCGAATAATAAGAGGCATTTCCCATATTTATTCTGCGTTTAATTTCCTCCCGAGTGTAATTTAGATTATTTTGTTACTGTTGTTCCAAGATATTTGAATTTTTCTACCTCTTCGAAGGATAAATCTCCAATTTTTATGTTTCCATTTGTTGTTTCGTTTATAGATATCCATACTCTCTCACTTTCCAGTTCATTTCTGATTTCTTCTCTGTTTTGTCGTAAATTTGTTTTACGTAGCCTACACTTTTCGCAATGTTGATTCATCTGGAATATGTCGAAGTGTGGAATGTTGGACAAAATAAATGCATTGTATAAATCTGTGTTAAGGTCATGCACTGTATTATATGTACCACTGTGCTCTTGCTGTAAATTCTGAAGTTTTGTTTTCTCAAGTCCTTTTCTATGTTTATTGGAGTGAATATGACGATCAACATTGAAATTCTTACAGCCTAAAATTTCCATATTGCAAGAAGACTCAATTTCGGTCACTGTATACATACAACGTGTTTGTTTATATTTAGTTGAATACCATTGATTACAATACAACTTCCCATGCTTAAGTGATTCATGCTGCATTTTACTTCACTGAAAATGTTAACATAAAAATAATTCTTAAACCCATTCTTATTGTGAGATACAAGAAATAACACATTATTTAAAAAGATGGCGAGGAAAGCCATATGAATTATAACGGAAATCGCCCATTCGTGCCGTAAATAACTTGGCGTAGCTATCGGACAGCGAGATCTGTAGTGACTTCCCTTTTTCGTCCAATGTTTTCTAGAAGATAATGGAAGATGTTGAAGGTTGGGCCCGGGTTCTTGTAGCGGTTGCAAGGAACACAGGGGCGATAATCAGTCTAGTACCGCAGAATTGGACCTCTTCCAAACGTCTATCCGGCTCATAACAGTGAGTCAAGTAAAGACCTTCGGATAATGAAGAAGAGGGACTACATTTACTTGATTAAATTCTGATTAGAACTAGGTTAACTCCGTTCAGTATAAAACGCGAAGTATTTACAAGATTTACGTCGGACTCTTATGCGTAAAACAGGTTTTAATGAATAAATTTAAACCCGCATGATTTGTTGCTTTCTCTGTTATCTCTTGACGGAATTACTGGTTTAAAATAACAGAAATGAGTTTATTAAATGTGGTCTAGTGTTTATTTTCTTATTGCACGATTTAATCTCACTATTTTCTGACTTATAACACAGGAAAAAGAAATTTATTCAAGAATCTAAATTAAGTTTGGTTAAAACACATCTTGAAATATTAAATATTTTACAAACAGAGTTCTTATGTATTTATGGCATTTGATAAGGAGTCTTGACATTGAGTTATGTTAGAACTAGATGCGTATCAGAGTTTTACTCAGCCTACATTCATAACAACAGTCAGTTTTTAATATCTTCTGTCTGCTCGGTGAAGTAGATTCCCCATGCGAATAAAGCATGATCTGATATCCTACTCACGTAAATTTTCATTCATTTCAGTATTAAAACTGGACTTGATAAATTAATAAAAATTTAATGAACACACATAAAATAAATTATTGTTGTAATTCCTGGGTTTTCCACTTTACACGGTACGATTTGTCTCCTGTGATGAGCAAGCTTCGGCCTAGGGACAAAGAGTGATCAGTATGAGGTTTAGAGTACACGGAATATAAATGACGCCATGACCCGTGTCCAGTCACCCGACTGCAACAGCACAGGTGGTCCGTAATGTGCATTACCGTTGTGTGTAGGCCTATTGCTGCTTGGCTGCGGTACGTGTAACAGGCTTCGGCGTAGGGACACCTGATTGAAGGTTACAACTCACGTTAATACTTTAATGGTAGACATTTATTGTCTACACTAGGAATGTACTGTATATACTGCATCTGTACAGGGTGAAATATATTTTGTGCCGTACTGTGACGGACTGTTTACACGTTGAGGCACGAAGTAACGGCGCTCTTCATCTCCCACTCCACTCGACCAACAGAACACTATCGACCGTGCGTTCTGAACTTCATGCGTTTCTGTGCCCAGGACCGAAGCCTGGTGATGAGATAGAGCGATAAAAAGTGACATAATATTAACAAAGAAATGACATTCATAGTCTTCGAGGTATTTGGACCTACAGTAGTTCTTTCGTATAACATTAACTCGTTGGATTCGAGGTTCTCGCTTTCAAATACGGCCTAGGGCAACACATGCCAGATTCCAGGATAATTAAAACAACACTACTATATACATGTTTAACCGTAAGCAATGTCATTAATTTCAGGGGGTTAGTCTTTGAGATGTTTCAAACAAAAAATTTTTATTTAAAAATAGCTCGATTTTGCTTCCTTTTGAAGAAAAAAAAATTTATATGATACATTTCACAGCATGTTTTGGGAAAGCTATTTATTGAATTCCAAATACGCTCAGTCAGTTTAAGAGAGCAATCTATTATTATACGATAAATTATTGGAAGAATTTTAGTTTTGTCCTTTAAATGTGTAGAAACTTGACCCGAACAAATTGTCGTTGTTCCTGCAATAACTCCTATGTGCAAAATATAAAATTTTTCAGTAGGAAGAAAAAACACATTTTTCATCCTATGGCAGTCGTACATAGGAGACTGTGAATTCTTACATTTTCGGAACAAAGAAGTATAATTACATACAGGAGATTTTATTATTTGCTGTATCACTATTTAAGTTATTTAATAGAGCAAAAATCTGAAAATCGATAAATATGTCCCATAGGACTTGTTGCAGGAACAACGACGAAATGTAACATTGTGAATTTCCTTTGCACAACGAAAAGTTACATTTTTTGGAATAAATTTCCTGCACATTTAAGTAATAAAACTGAAATTATTTCAATAATGTATTATCATAATATACTGCTCTCAGCCACCGGCGTGGCTCAGTCGGTTAAGGCGCTTGCCTGCCGGTCTGAAGTTACGTTCGGGCGCGGGTTCGATCCCCGCTTGGGCTGATTACCTGGTTGGGTTTTTTCCGAGGTTTTCTCCAACCGTAATGTGAATGCAAGGTAATCTATGGCGAATCCTCGGCCTCATGTCGCCAAATATCATCTCGCTATCACCAATCTCATCGACGCTAAATAACCTAGTAGTTGATACAGCGTCGTTAAATAACCAATTAAATTAAAAATAAAAATATACTGCTCTCTTAAACTGACTGAGCATATTGGCTTTCCCAAAACACGCTATAAAATGTTTCCTATAAAACAATTTTTTTCTCGAAAAGGAAGCAAAAAATGAGGAAAACTGTATTTAACTTTTTTTGTTTGAGATATCTCAAAGAATAACTCCCTGGAATTAATAACATTACTTACGGTTCCCCCTGTAAATATGCAGTACAACGAAGAGATTATGTAAGAAGCCGGAAGGGTTCTAAGACCTAAACCTGACGTCGATGATGATTGTGGTAATGATGATGAAGAAAATAAATATACATGTATAGAAGCCATTTCTGTAACTACAGTATTGTTAATTTTGTGAATGGAAATATTCTAAAGCAACAGCACATAAAGACAAGTAGCCTCGTACTGACCAGACCTGGCGTATCATTACGAACACATGACTACAAGGCCTGCATAGTCGGATTCATATAAACAGACATTGCAGATGGTAAGATCACATAATGGGGATTACAGTGAAACTGTTAGCACGAGAAGGAAGGGGTTCGCTCGCCGAACTTAATGAACTGGGGAGACGGGGAATTCCACGAATATAATCAATTAAGAACCATGAAGCCGACTCCGCTACTCCGACCAACTAAAGTTAATTAAAACGAAAGAAAGGTGCCTATAAATTATGTTAGCGGTCGGTTGTACTAGTGAAGTCACGAGCCGTTCTACAGGGACAAGGTTAATAGGCTTATGTTTTAATTGAATGGGTCTGAAAGGAGTTTCAATCATATACTAATATAACAGTGAATACGAGGTTGATGAAAACACCGTAAATTGTATTACGAACATAGAAACAGCAGCGTAGTCTGAGTCCCCCGAACAGAACCAACCCTTTACAATCGTTTCACGCTAGGGGACGAAGTCGAATTTCCACGAAATGATTGTCCCCTTGCATTCATAACAGAGAATTTCAACGTAGTGATATATATTTTAGTAGCCTACGTTTAATATGAACGTACGTTCGTTTACGAAAGCTGTTAATACATAATTCAGTACCGTGATTTTGAGTCTACGAAGAACAAAGAAAATATTTACACTGCTTTGTTTGCCTTCAGAGAAAGCTTCCCAGGCGCCAAAATCCAAGGATACGATACTTTATCGTGGCAGAGAATGATGTGATACATTTGAAAACTTGATTTTATGAAAATTAATGTAATGTGTAATACAGAAACATCTACTTAAAGGGATGGCAATTTGTATTTAAATTTTATTTCGTCGTTGTTCCTGCAATGACGCCTATGTGCAAAATATAAAATTTTTGAGTAGGAAGAAAAAACACATTTTATTCATGCTATGGAGACTGTGAATTCTTACATTTTGAAACAAATAAATATAATTACAGATAGGAAATTTTATTATTTGCTGTATCACTATTTAAGTTATTTAATAGAGAAAAAACTGAAAATCGATAAATATGTCAAATAGGAGTTATTGCAGGAACAACTACGATATACATTGTTCCGCCGATTTAGGACCTACCTACTCAGATATAAAATGCGGAGCAAGTCTCCTACAATCGGCAAGCATGTTTAGGCATATTATGGGCATATTTTATTTTATTAAACTTCTTTATGATTATTGCATTATATTATAGTTTTTTTTTTTTGCATTATAAACTCTTACTTTTCCTTGCTTCAATACCTTTTTACGTAAATCATTACTACTATTACTATTGCACCAATAACTACTTAATATAATAATAATAATAATAATAATAATAATAATAATAATAATAATAATAATAATAATAATAATAATAATACTTTGTTTTTAGTACATCATCATAGTTTTTTGTTGATTCTTATACAGGGACATCATTTCATTTTTACTTCAATTTTTATTGTACCTGAGTTTTTTTAATGTACTTCACTCCCACCCCTTCTACTAAGGAAGTTCCAACTCCACACAGAACCAAGACCGCAGATAGTAAGCAGTACTGAGTTACTGAGTATAGTACATTCCAGAAATATGTTCGCGTTTTCCAGTGACGAAAGAGCTTTCAATATTGAATCATATTTTCGCACAGGTACTGTCCGTTTGCCTCCGTTGCATCCCGATTTCCCCCACCTGCTTTTGCTCGCCCCTCTGTATTAGCTGGGCTGTCTTAGCTCTTTTCTGAAAACATTAATTTCTCTTGGGAATTGGAAGTTTACGTAATATTATATAGCTCTTTAATTTAACTTAAATAAAAGGGCCTCGTTAAGTAATTAACTGTCACGTGATTTCCTCCCTTTCTACAATCCTGCGGCATAACCATTTGGACGGACAGTAGATAGTATGTCTAAGTAATTTTATATTTTCGGGTCGGGCAGAAGTGAAGATTGAATTTACAGTACGTAGAGTAGGTACAGAATTATTTCAACATGAGTTACTAGTACGAAGGACGAAACTGGCAATTGGAATTAGATGCAATAGTCTTTAGTGCGATAATATGCACAAAAGAACTGAAGCCTGTATCGAAATGAACGGCCACCACTTTCAAAATTGTGTTTAAATATTCATATTATGATTATTTTTCAATTTAACTTCTTTCTCTATATTATACGCTAATGTGCTGTAGACAGTATAATATACACTGCATAATGAATACGTTCGCATGGATAACTCACTTCGTGAGTAAAAACACTTATTCTTAATACAGTACTGTACTTTGATTAAAGAAAAACCTAATGAAAATTATCAAACTCAAAATCGCGATATTTCCTAGTTCACGTAAATGGATGAACTACTTTTCTTCCTTCCTATACCTAGTAGAGTGATTTGTGTTTTACGCCAGTATCATCGAACTCCAGTCTTGGAGGGGGGAGCAAGCGGTGTTTCCGGTTCTCTAAAGGTATAGACAGATTAATATTAAAAATGTTAGTAAAAATAAAATGATGTCCCTGTATAATTGCAATGCAATTCGGGGATACAAATACATTTTGGGTGTACGCTAGCAAATAAGATTGAATACCATTGAGATGGAACAAGAAAGTCAAGGAATATTGTTGTTTGTTGTTGTTGTTGTTTAGTCAACTGTTCGAAGACAGATTTGAACCTCACAAGTGATACCAATAAGGTACCATTTATGAGGCAACTAGACTAGGAGATAATTGGTTAGGGTGGCCAGTTCCTTTCCCCCTCTACTGCATACATCACCAACTAGCTACATTTTACACTAGTCAGATTTCAGATGCATACAAACAACTGTTTTTCCTCTGACACATATCGTCAAATGAGATGTACTGCCTGATAATACAGTATATGTACTTACATATCAGCCAGGACCTCAATCAGAGGTTCTAGGAATATTATAGACAGTAAAAAATCGATCATACGGGAATGGGTATTTGAGTTGTTAATTCATTATAAAAATAGAATTTGATACAACGTTAATATAAATTAATTTTATTTCCTAGAATATATTTATTAGTATATAACAGTGTTGTTTGTACACCTTATATATTATTTATTAAACTAACCTTTGAAATTACCTTAACATTCAAAATATATTAGTAAAATTAAATTCATTATGTTTCATGAGTTAAACACGAACACAGTGACATGAATAAAATTAATTTACATACACATATTACATAAAAATTTAAAACTACATATTCCGTGAAATTCATGTAACAACGTTGTTATTACACTTATACCCCAAGGACAGAGAGTAGTTACGTTTAGATGCATAGTAAACAAGCATGCAGTGCGCACAGGGTTGTCTTTCAATGGAGGTCACTTGCTGTTAGCCTGTCACTGAGAACTGTGTACAATGGAGCGTGGTAAGTAAAGAAAGTTATTGTTCACCTGGCTATGAAGAGCTATTACTATTCCAAAATATTATAATTTCTTACAAAGTAAATTCCAATAACTAAAGACGGAGAAGCAAAGCAATTGCTACAAATAACACCAGATAGTGTGAATGATTTGGTGAAGGATTTCAACATATCACAGAATCTGATAGATATATGGGACACAATAGACGTTAAATTAAGCTAAACTATACTAAAGTAAAGTAAAGTAAACTAAACTAAACTTAGCAAATCAAATCTGACATAGTTTACAGTTACACTAACCTCCATACTTTACAAGCTTCTCTAATTACGTACTGTATCTACGTAACCTTATGTTGTACTATAGCCACAGTATGGTATATACAGTCACGAAGCTTGAGTTATTGAGGGTACTAGGAATAATAGACTGTGCCGGTACTATTTCGCATTGTCTGTAATGGGGCGTTGGTAGCGATCCTAGTGGTTAGCAACTATCTATGGATGCATATTTACTATATATTGAGCTTCATGACTGCATATTCTAGACTGTGCTATACCTATGTACAGGGACATCATTTTATTTTTACTAACATTTTTAATATTAACCTGTCTATACCTTTAGAGAACCGGAAACACCGCTTGCTCCCCCCTCCAAGACTGGAGTTCGATGATACTGGCGTAAAACACAAATCACACTACTAGGTATAGGAAAGGAAGAAAAGTAGTTCATCAATTTACGTAAACTAGGAAATATCGCGATTTTGAGTTTGATAATTTTCATTAGGTTTTTCTTTAATCAAAGTACAGTACTGTATTAAGAATAATTGTTTTTACTCACGAAGTGAGTTATCCATGCGAACGTATTCATTATGCAGTGTATATTACACTATCTACAGCACATTAGCGTACAATATAGAGAAAGAAGTTAAATTGAAAAATAATCATAATATGAATATTTAAATACAATTTTGAAAATGGTGGCCGTTCATTTCGATATAGGCTTCAGTTCTTTAGTGCATATTATCGCACTATAGACTATTGCATCTAATTCCAATTGCCAGTTTCGTCCTTCGTACTAGTAACTCATGTTGAAATAATTCTGTACCTACTCTACGTACTGTAAATTCAATCTTCACTTCTGCCCAACCCGAAAATATAAAATTACTCAGACATGCTATCTACTGTCCGTCCAAGTGGTTATGCCGCAGGATTGTAGAAAGGGAGGAAATCACGTGACAGTTAATTACTTAACGAGGCCCTTTTACTTAAGTTAAATTAAACAGCTATATAATATTACGTAAACTTCCAATTCCTAAAAGAAATTAATGTTTTCAGAAAAGAGCTAAGACAGCCCAGCTATTACAGATTGGCGAGCAGAAGCAGGTGGGGGAAATCGGGATGCGACGTAGGCAAACGGACAGTACCTGTGCGAAAATATGATTCAATATTGAAAGCTCTTTCGTCACTGGAAAACGCGAATATATTTCTGGAACGTACTATACTCAGTAACTCAGTACTGCTTACTATTTGCGGTCTTGGTTCTGTGTGGAGTTGGAACTTCCTTAGTAGAAGAGGTGGGAGTGAAGTACATTAAAAAACTCAGGTACAATAAAAATTGAAGTAAAAATAAAATGATTTCCGTGTACTTCACTTAACCTACACTACAATAACGTAACCTCGAATATTATTACATTTTCTTAGTGGTTAAAATGTTGCTTCGATATCTTGTGTTATTTGCATTTGTTTCTTTTTCTGCGCTCTGGCTTTGCTGTGAGGTAAAATTAAGTGTGTGAAATAGGAAATCATTGTGTAACCAACAGAATTTTCTCATGCTATGAGTTACAGTACTAACAAGGAAACTGTCAGTGAGCTCATATCGAAACCTGCCTTGAAATTTCACTGACAAGAGGGACATCTTGTAAGAATGTCACATACCAAAAGTCAGCTGCAATTTTCAAATGCAAGGTCCTGAGATCGAAGCTGCAATGTCGCCTGATAAAGCACCAATGAATCAGCAATTGATCACCCCTCATCAACAGTAGTGGTGAGATGGTATTCCCCATAAGTTCTGTGATGCTGCCGAGCTGCAGTACAGCACAAACCCAACGTAGAACTCTACGCTTTTCCCCTAGTGTTTCAATAGGGATTCCTATCTCTATATCGAGAACTTTGATTCTAAACTTGCAGCTAATTTTTTGTGCATGGGCTTTTTATAAAGTGCAGATTCTATCAGCAAAATATCAAGGCAGGTTTCGGTATGAGTTCATTGACAGTTACCTTGTAAGATCCAATTCACCACAAAAAGGAAAGGATCAGTTCGGGAAAAGAAAAGAAGCATGTTAATGTACATTAACTTCAACGATATAAATTAAATTTATTTTTCTTTCAGGACTTCTCTCAATTGTGGCGTCACGGGTTCTCACTTCACGATTTAGTTTGACTTCCTATCAATTTCGTGGCTATTCGTCCTGAGTCCGTCTGCCAGGAGGCCTGCATTTCGTCACGATTTGGTAAGTCAATATTTCTTAATTTTCAAAGCATCGCCATTCTATTGTTTTCTTGTGCTTCTGGGTCACAGAACTACATCTCGTATCCCATATCATCTCTGACAAATGTGGCTGGTTTGTCATTTACGAAGCGTAACATAGATGATTACTCTGAGAGCTTTTCATTTTTTTTCTATTGATTATTTTATTTTATTTAACACTTTCCCTAAACAGGAATTGCCTAGAAGACAAAGTATAGCATTTACAAAACAAAATTTTGAATATGACATATTACATGGATAATTTTTTATGGATATAAAATCAATGCAAGAAAGAGGAAAGAAAGAAATTACAGTGCAATGTCTTATCTGAGGTGATTTCTCAACAATGCAATCGAACCTTTCAACGCAAATAAACAAACATTGGTACAAATGACAAGCCTTGCAAAAATCAACAAACTGTTTCGGGATGGATCCTCTTGCTCCGACCATCAAGCCTGTCACTTCTGTTTAATTGATACTCGTATTTCTCTTGATAATACGGGATTGTTGGTTCATAGATGAATTGTTTTTCCTTATGGACATCTTGCGTTTGGCTCTTGTAAGTCTCGAAACGAACTGTAGGGTCAATTATTAAACCTCCGACGGTTCTGGAAAGCGATCATATCTATTCTACGAGTGCTGCCGGTAGTTGATAGACCATGAACCTCTTCAAAAGCCCAGTATTACTCAGTATTCACTAGTTTGGCCTATTTAGTATTTAGTTTTGCTCGTAGCATGGTGGCAAAGCTAAGAATCGGTCTCAGAAAAGTCTTCAGTATTTTAATTTCATTCTCTTCTTTCATTATTTTGTTCCCCAATATTCTTGTTGTAACTTAAATCTTAACTTCGTAGAAAATATTTTTCTGCTACACATTACGTCCCGTAATTACATAATTCCCCTGATCTCATATATCAGATTGGCCATTCCTAGGTTCTGAAATGGAAACATAAAATCAGAACAACCAACAAAGCCTGCACAGTCGAAAGGCAGTTTTTTGTTAACAACCGCTAGATGGAAGTATTACAGTTGCTCCATGTAATTCCATGAATTATAACGTGACTTCTTTTGCAGTCGCTAGATGGCAGCATAGTGAAACTGATAAACGTTGTTGCCTTTAATGTCCATTAGTCTGATCACTCTGTTATGCGAGTATATGTGATCAAGAGTAATTCTCATGACTCCCTCGACATTGTGTCCTATTTTGCGAACTTCCCATCGTTTTACTTATTTTTAATTACAATTGGTTTTGTTTATGTAATTCGTGGATCTCAACCAAAAAAGGACTTTCGAGCAGTCAGTGGACCAAAGCCATTAAGATGAACTGTAATACAATACCTGTACGTACTCTCCCTGGTATAACTCTTGACTCGACCCGTTACAGAAGATGCGACGAGCAAGAAACGCTTCCTCACGTCTTGGGTTTCAACCATCATGGAGAATTGCTCCGAATCAACAGACATAATACGGTTCGTTCTCTCATCGCATCTTCAATCCGTGAGAATGCTTCCTATGAGGTTTATGAGAAAGTTGGTTGCGTCCTTTCTGATGGCTCTACTAGACGTGCTGATATCATCATAAGGATAAGGGTGTCATTCATGATCCCACAATCCGATTCGAAATGTATGAGCAACAACCACAAGAGGTGTGTCGTGAAAAACAAATCATATATGAGAGTTGTTGTCAGCATCTCGGAGCACAATACCACATGACACATTGGACAGTTTTTGGACTCATGTTCGGTGCCCGTGGCACGATCCTCGAGAAACTTTAAATCAACTCAAACAATTTAAAATTTCTGATGCAACGATTGATGCCATAGGATCTCTTGGGTTAAAATCATACTTAGCTATAATTAGCAATCCTTTGTACCCAAGAAACGTTTATTGTAAATGATTTCCTATATTTTCTTATCATTTATCTTAATGTTTTTTTCTTCAAATTGTCATATACATAATTGTTTTTTAATCATTGTTCATTGTGAATTGATTAGTAGGCCGATCTATTGAACTCCTATTTAGGGCGGCTTTTGTTGATACAAAATCTTAATATATTGAATTGAATTGAATTGAATTGAATTGAAAGAGGTGTATTGGGAGGACAAATTTAAAAAGTACGCAATCGCGTCCTTGCAAGGGGTTCGGGGCTGCAAGAAACTAAATATGTGAGCTCCAAGCCTGTTGGCCACTAGTCTCACTCCGGGTTACGCTGCTCCACTGAAGGAGCTCTAGAAAATTTTGAAGGGAAAAACCGAAAATGGACGTAACCTCTTAGGAACCACATACGCGAGGGGGACGGAAATGTGATCAAAATGATCACGGGACGGGACGAGGAGGAGATGGCTGGTGTAAATCTGCACATTGAAATGAACTGTGTCATTTCGTAGTGCAGGAGGAGTCGAGAAGACTCTGTCGTCTGTTGTTCGATGACAAGGCAGGTGAAGACCGCCAGGAGAGACGCCGTGAATTCTGCATCTGGAAATTGAAAGGTTCCCTGTCCTTTCGCATTGCGACTACATGAGTGACGTTGCACATGTATTTCATAATTTTATAGACTCTGAACTAGGGCATTAAGTTGTTTGATAGAAAAAAGGGGAACTTATGGGGAAGGGCATATAGGTCCGTGGCCTATTTCTCTTAGGGCTCATCCCGACATTTGTCTTAACACCTTAGGAAAACCACGGAAATACCTTAGGCAGGATGAGTTGTCTCAATATAAGAGACTAGCCAATTTGGCTTTTAGGTAATAAGTCGATTGATTTATGAATTTATGATAGATGTAATTATTAATTAATTTAGAGTAAGTAAAGGGGTCATGGGGATATGAATGCATCTTAATATATAAAATTGAATGTGGGTATGTATGTATGTATGCATGTATGTATGTATGTATGTATGTATGTATGTATGTATGTATGTATGTATGTATGTATGTTTGTATGTATGTGTGTATGTTCTCAATACAAATCTACACGCTTTTACCAATATGTGCCGAAGTTTGCACATTTTACCTTCATAACCAGGAGAAGAACATAGGCCACATTAAAATTGTGCAAATGGAAGTTAAACTAATTAAAATTATAAAAAATAAAAATGGATGGCTCAAAATATATTCATGTATAATATTAAAATGCAAAATCTTTTACAGTCAATTGTTCTTTATTAGTGTCTGTTGTATTCAACATCGACTCTCATGAGGCTATGGGAAAAGCAAAACGATATAAAATAACATTGTAGACACATCATGAAGGCCAAAATCTAGACAATTCATGCAATAAGTATCTTTATGCTCGACCTTGCCGAAATGTAGTAATTATACACCTGGTAGTAGCCCTTTAATGGACCTCATTAAAGTACACCTATTCATTAAAGTTCAGGTGTTCAGCCAATGACAAGTCACCTTTGTACCGTTATAAAACCGCAAGTATCGATTATTCTCGGATATGCAATCGAAAGAGAATTAGCGAAAAGTCACGGAGGCTGGAAATCCAATACTGACGCAGAAGGTTATGTTCTGTTACTATAATAATCAGCGTTAATTGTAAATAATATTCAAATAAATTCAATTTGTCATCTCGTTTTTCAATTCTAAATCAATTTCCAGGTTATATCAAGCCTAATGTTCATGTTATTCTCTAGATTATATCAAGGTCAATGACATTCGTCCCTCGGAAAAAATCAATACTTTCGCGTCTGCGCACATCTCACAATTCAGGTCAGTTCGCACATAACCATAACATGACCTAATTTTGAATAATTTCAAGTTAGAATTATGGTCGAGCATAAAAAGTCGTATGAAACTTTCCTTTAATGGTAATTAAGAAGCTCGTATGAAAATTATGAAACTCGCTTGCACTCGTTTCATAAACAAACATACTTGCGACTTAATTACTACCATTATAGGCTCGTTGCATAATGTACTGTTATGCAGTCCAGAATTGTATTATGTGTTTCTCGAGATAGTTGTAGATAGTGAGCAGACTGTGTTTTATCAAACTGAATTCTTGAATTCTTTGAAATCGCAAGGATTGTCAACACATAATTTAATACTTAATATTGAATCACCAATAGTACTATTGCGAAATATTTACCCACAAAAAGTATGCAATGGAAAAGGAATTGGTGTGAAAAAACTCATGGCAAACGTAACAGAAGTGATAGTATTAACTGGCAAAACGAAAAGAGAAGATGATTTTATCCCACATATTCCTATGGTAGCTAATAACATGCTATTCGATTTTAAGCAACTGCCATTTCATTGCGACTAACATTCGTAACGACCGTAGTAAAATAAAGCTCAAGGATAGTCGCTCAAAGTTCCAGGCATTCACTTAAAAACTCCGTGTTTTTCACATTGTCAATAGATTGCGTAATTTGCTTTCGAGTGAACACACCTAAACATATATACACATTCGTACAAAAGAGGGAAAAACGAATTGTAAGCATATCAATGATACTTTTGTCATGTTCCTAATGTGGTATGTGAATATACGTAAGCCCACTAAAAATAACACTGTATTGATTCTAAAATATGTATCTTTCAAAATATTATTGTCCGTGTCCAATAATGTGTTATTGCAAATTCTATCTGTGTAATCATGTTGCCAGTGTAGAATGTTAAGCCTTGTGGAAAGAACAGTCACTTCATTTCTATAATATATGTCTTTCAGAATATTATTATTTATGTTGACTTCTTGCAAAATTATACTCTATCTGCAGTCTGTATATAAAATAAAAAGTAATATATTTAATATTTTCTGAATTTGTTAGATATAATATCTCGAGTCATATTTAAAAAGCCCGGGTATGATATAAGCTGACGTACAGCTGTCAAGGGGTAAAAAATCTTCCAATATAAACTGAATTATATATGTATATATTGATTCTTTGGTACGACAGCTAGACAGATAGTCTAAATTTCGGCTCACGATGACACCCCAACGGATTCAGACTGGGAACAAGGGAATTCCCTAATTACCGCCACTTCTCTGAAGTTCAAGTGAAAGCACACGTAGACATAAAATTACGTGAAATATGTCAGCACAGCTTCAGATCAGTGTACAGATCTTAGAATTATTTTATCTCTGCCTCAGTACAACGTCACATTTGTGGTGGGGAGGAAAGGAGACTGCAGAAAAATTATATTTAATACGCTGACAGCCACGACTAAGATAAGGCACTTGAAATTTAGTGGTAACTGACCGGCAGAGGTAAAATGTAAGATCCGTAGAACACTGAGTCAACACTAAGGGGGCGTATAGAGATCGAAGGGTGTGTTTTTGTTTTGCTGAACTTCAAGACAATGTTAACTCATTTAAAGGTTGTGTGACTGTAGCCTGTATATATTTCCGTTGAGTTTTACATTGTTTATACTGTAGTTTGATTTTTCTATTTTTTATTTGTATTTCTGGCGGTGTGGAAGAGAAGGCCTAATGGCCTTATCTACACCAGAATAAATAAATAAACAAAACAAATAAATATATAAATTTAAAAAAAGTTAAATGTGAAGCACATGATGAAATGTTTTCTTCTCGATGCCTGATCGACAACTGTTTTAAACTTAGTTAACCCTGGCAGGCATTTGGCTAAGGAGTTCATTAATTCATGTAAGTGAAGTTAAGTAAAGATTCATCTTTATGGACGAGGAAAGCTTAGTAAAGACAATTTGTTATGGTTGTCTGTAGTTGGGTTTCCGAGATTTCCGAAAATTTAATAACCAGTTCAATTAAAAATAGAAGCAGAAAGGAAAACCCGCGCAACGCCGGGTGCTTTCAGCTAGTTATTAATAAAATACGGCTATTGATTGAGAAGAGCTATTTGATTCATTCTTCGTAATCATAGAATATTAAATAGCTTAGCCATCACATTTGGCAGGCTATAGCATGAAATATCACTTATGGACTATATTAGCAAATTAATGTAAGTTGGGACATTCCATTATTAATTTTGTTCATGAATCCTCCATATTTTTCAGCACGTATTAGTTCTGTGCAAATTGAATAGCCTAATTGTTATTTAAACGAATGTGGTATTTGTGCAAATAAAATTCTCGTTGTACCAAGTATCCACAAGTGTGTATGCGTGTATGTATGTGTGTGCTTGTTTTGTATACATTTCAGACTAGTTTCAATTACGAAGCACGAGTTTACTTTTCCATTAACACTAATTAATAAGTAAACTAAATCGTTGCTGCCAATCGATTTACCTTTCAAATTTACCTTCCACAATTCAAATGAATACTTAACTAAATTGAACTAGAACGTAAACTAAATAAATTAAAGACATCGATTGCATTGTTTTGTTTTAAATTTAAAACTCTTATCGTGTCTATAATCACAATCGACTAATGGAGGACTGATGAATTGTTGGGAGGAAATGAACGAATGTTGTATAGTACGAGATACATAGTAATTTAGTGTGTTTTGTTCGAAATTGCTTCCAGTTTTACAGTATATTTTTAGTATTACAGTCTAAAAGTATTCGATTTGAGAGGAAAATAGAGCTTTATGTTTTCATTGCCGTTGATATAAATATACCGGGTGCTTCACTTGCGCCTTCTTTCCATCTTGCATGTTCATAATACTCCCTATTGAAACGTAATCCGAGTTCTCTATATAACTTATACGGCTGCTGATTCGTACAACTGACGATGACGACAGCCTACTCGTCGAGGCTACTACTCCACCTCGCGTCAATGGTATTCCTTGTCACAAAGTATTAGGGGCTACAAGACAATAAATACCTTTAAGAACAGCTTAAAAGATAACCTTATTAGCATTTCACTCCAATCATACTGATTTAAACTATCACTGACTACATTGTTACTTTTTTCTTTAGACATCATCCTGATTGTGCTGTATTTTAATTTTCTCATAATAATCTCTTTCTATTATCTAATATTATTTGAAATATATTAACATTCTATGTATTTTAGTTTAATTCTGCTACACAGTTTATTTCAGTGTTTAATTAATAGTTCATAGTATTTAGTTGTTTAATTTGTAAATAACTTTTGTATACATGTAACTCTCATCTAAATCAAATTGTTGAATTCTTTGTAAGTTCATGCATATGTATATACACTTTTTGCTGGTTCAGTGGAAGAGAAGGCCTTACGGCCTTAACTCTGCCAGCTAAAATAAGTCATTATTATTATTATTATTATTATTATTATTATTATTATTATTATTATTATTATTATTATTACTTCTTGCGGCTGCTAAATCAGATGTAATGGTGAACTGGGTTGGTCGATTTGCGCAGTGGAAGCAACAGAATTAATAAATGCAGTAGTTGAAACAACATGATATATAATCTGACTGAGGGTATAATACAAGGTGGGGCATGGGAACCCAGTGATTTTGGAATGGCTTGTACTCGGTCATTATGAAAGGGAGAGACGTGCGGCATGTGACATTCCATTCCGTGGCTCATAGCATTTCACCTGCAGTCTGCATCATGGAGCAGTGGACGCATCTTTGCGTATGATTGTTTTGTTAGGATTGTCGAGTTGGTGACAGCGGTGCGGCGTAAGTTTTGCTACAGATTCAATATTAATCGCAATGATTCTGTCCCTGTGCGTGACACAATCTTGGAACAAAAAGCGCAATACTGAAGAATAAACTGCCCGGTCCCCAATGCAGAGTACTCCAGAAAATGTTGACAAACGACACTGCGCAGCCCAGGCCTCTCTGCTCATAGACATTCAGCTGCACTTGGAATCAGCAATCCTACAGTAAGACGCATTTTGCATGACGATTTACATTTACTTCCATACAATATGGGTGGTTGTGCAGAAATTTAATGTAAAGGATTACCCCCAACAGTGAATTTCGCACAGGAAATGCTTGCACTTCACGAGCAGTATGAAAACATGATGGTTTCAATGAGTGATGAAGCCCATTTCCGCCTTAATGTAGCCGTTAACAGAATACTGGATGAATTGAAAGACGCAATACGTCAACACATCACCCAAATCAACTGAGATCTCCTGGAAAGAGTAGTCAATTTTCGTCAGCGCCTTCAATAATGCATCAACACAGACAGACATTACATGCCAGGTGTAATTTTCTACTCATAACTGAAATGGTATGTTCTCACAAATGTTGTTCTACCAATAAATTGTGTTGAAAACAAAAACTATTTGTATGATTATTTTAAAAACACTTGGTTCCTATGCCCCACCCTGTAAAATAACAATGTATAGTGAGTTGATCGATGAAATAACAAAGATGCGTATGATAGAAAAATAACAATGTTAACATAGACTAATACTGAATCCACTATTCTCAATGGCCGCCACTCTTACAAAATTGCTTTCAGGTAACTTCCTACACAACACGATCATACAATATAACCTTCGACAATACAAAAACTATGTTCACACATCTGTACAATAATCTTTTACAACTCTGGCGTATCGTAATGAGAGGAGAAGAAACCCCATACTTTAAATCAGCTAATCAAAATGTTCCCATTTAATTTACTCTGTTCAAGCAGAATTATTTCCTTGCGATCTATAATTTTCTCTACTATGGCTGATAATATTCACGTAACTTCCGCCTATTCTCAAACTACGTAGCATATAACTTTATCGGCACTCCCCGTAATTCTACACGCGACGCTATATTCACCCAATCGTCGATACTCAAGTCTTCCGCACAATATAAACTCGCCGTTAATAACGATAAATATACCGACACTATGATCTTCAGTATATTATTCAAATACATTAATTAACACAGTACATATACTTCACAGTAATCTCACTTTCCCAATGCAATCATATTCATACCACGAATATAACCTCGACACACACAATTACGCCGAGACAGATTTCTGAACAGTTAAATACTGTTCTCCACATCTAACCACGATCGAAATACATAGTTAGGCTTCACTATATCTCTACAGCTTTCCGAGTAATGTCCTTTTCGACGACTACCCAGCTAAACTCGGCTTTTCCTCTCTCAAATACCCATAATTCCTACTGGTTGTAGTATTGTGAATGACGTACATACGGTATCAGTCTGAGAACGCTTTCAGGGGGTGGAAAGGCACTCTAGTGGGACTTCATCGGAATCTTAAGACTCACGGGCTGAATCGACAAATAGCATCACACAGTTGAGTTACGGTATCTACAAATGTGTGACTGTTTCAACTTCACTATTATTCCCATTATAGGAACGGCAAAGCACAATAAGCCAACTAGATTCCACATCGCTAATTTTAGGATCCTTTTTTCTTACCAAACACAGCCACAGCAGAAATTTATTTACGTTACGTGCCAGTGTGTATTTTTCTTAATGCTGTACCAGCAGCAGACCATACCCCATCTCCCTCCACTTGGTTAATTCTTATGTCGGTCTTCGCTAATCATAAAAGTGATAACATGAATCATAAATACCCTTTAACTGTTTCGAAAATGTGTCTCATGTAACTGAAAAATACTTAGAAGGGTATTATTACTCAGGAGAAGAAGAATGCGGGATGAAACGACAATGAACTTTATGTTAGTGATATGAATGTTTACATTATGTAACGCAAAACAATGCTATTCGTTAACAAATGTAGACTTCATCAGTTTCTGGTCAATGGTCTTATGCTCTGAAAGTTAAAAATTAAGTAATTTATTTATAATGCGTACTAATTTATGGAATTATTAACAATTACTTTATTAGAATAATTAGCATCCATTTATTCACATGCGCTTATTGTAATTAATATTTCTGTCGTGGGCAATAACATGACTACTCTGATGCTTATATGAGTAATCTTTATCATAATGAGCACTCACAGTCAAGAATGTCTCATTCCTTCTACTCGTCTTCTCGTAACTAACAAAGGCTTTGTAAATCATGTTGTTTCTAATACCTCAATTAATCGGTGTTATGTACTTTATTCTGCGTACTTTTCTTGGGTGACAATTTCCGAACATTATTTAGGCCTATATGTGGAAAGTAAGTACTGTATAATTATTAAAGATAGGAATTTACCCACAAAGATTACAAGGTTAGGTATGCATAGAATGTTAGTGCATGGGTACATGTTAGGGAACTCAGCCGTGGTATAAGGAGGGTGAGGTTGTAGCTTTAAGTGGTTACCAGTCAACGAATCGCAGTGCAATGTAAACAAACCAAATTGCCGGAGCACAACGCTCAACCTTACGCACGCGAAACGTATCCCCATTCAATTCCTGCGATACAAAATACATTTCAGTTGTAACCTGGCCTTACCTGAAGCGTCACGTCATTCATGACGTAACGACAGTATAAGCACAACTAATCTAACATTCTCATGTGGTATAAATTCCTACCTTTAATAATTATACAGAGCGGACCGTAAGTAATGTCATTAATTTCAATGGGGTATTTTTTGAAATATTTCAAACAAAATAGCTTAGTGTAGTTTGCTCGTTTTTGTTTCTTTTTCGAGAAAAAAAAACACTTTATATGAAAAATTTCATTGTGTGTTTTGGGAAAAATTACTGAATTAATTACCAGTATGCCCAGTCACTTTAAGAGAACAGTGTATTATGATACTAAATGATTGAAGAAAATAGTTTTGTCCCTTAAATGTGTTGAAATTTGATCTGAACAAATGTAGCTATTCGTTCTGAAAAGGAATTTTAAAATATTACATTTGTTTGGATCACATTTCTGCACATCTAAAGAACAATACTAAAATTCCTTCAATCATAATACCCTGCTCTCTTAAATTTACATCATATTGGGAATTAAATCAATGGCTTTTCCGAAACATGCAATTAAATGTTTCATATGAAACATTCTTTTCTCAAAAAGGAAGCAAAAACGAACGACATTGTATTCAACATTTTGTTTGAAATATCTCAAAGAATAATCCCCTGAAGTTAATGATATTACTTACGGTTCACTCTGTATTCAATATTAGAAAGGATTTTTTTTTTATTGTGCTAAAACAGCATGTTCCATTGCATACAATATTAGCAATACTACATGCTATGTTTATGTTACATATTTCACAGTTCATAGTTGATATTCATATAGCAGTACATTATTGCAATATACAGAGTCGGTTAAAATAGATATTACAATCCAAAAATTAAAATAAATAAAAATTATCTACTCTACACAATATATGATCAACTAGCAATTATAAATCTTATGCTTAAGTACATTACAAATCCACAATTAATTAATACATTACAAATACACATTACACATCCACAATTAAAGTATCTATGTACTATATAGAATCAATCCGCTCGCCAGTTACAAAGCTTATGCCTAAATGCATTATCAGAAAAATTTTGTACAAGTGTTGCAATATTACATACTATGATAATATTATTAATCGAATTTGATATATGTAGAATAGTTCAAAGTTATCTAGCAATACACCATTGTAATAGATAGAGTCAAATTTAAATTATACCTTACAAATTCAAAATTTTACATATGTATTACAAATCCACAATTTAAATTGTACCTTACAAATTCACAATTTAAAATATTATACTTTACAAATCCACAAATTTAAAATATGCATTACAAATCCACAATTTAATTTATACATTATAAATCCAAAATTAAAAAATATGCATTACAAATCCACAATTTAAATTGTACCTTACAAATTCACAATTTAAAATATACATTACAAATCCAAAATTTTAAAATATGCATTACAAATCCACAATTTAAATTGTACCTTATAAATTCACAATTAAAATATTATACATTACAGATCCACAACTTTAGATAAAATTTTCTACTCTATACAATGGATGATAAGCTAGCTTATGCTTAAATACATTACAAGACAACGTTGTACAAGTGTTTTAATATATCTATATGCTATTTTTACGTTACATACATGTTCACAGTCATTTAACAATACACTATTGCAATAGACGGAGTCATATTTGAATTGTACATCACAGATCCACAATTTAAAATCTTATAAGATTATAAGATTATTATAATTATAAAATTATATTAGAAATGATTATAAATTAATAACTGTTCTTATCTTCTAAAGAAATGGACCATTCCAATCTACTTCAAATTTCCTCTAGTAAAAATTTTGTTCCAATTATAGACTTTTGTAAGTAGCAGATCTCCCTGTATGGCTCTCAGACACTGATTAAAACAACACAGAAATAAGAACTAAGTACAATCTATATGAAAGGGCGTATATATATTCAGAGAACTGAACGTGAAATTTTAGAATCATACCGTGACACCCAACAAGATATTGAGATAAGGAATATCAAATATTTATTCGAGAGCACTGAGACAATTGTATACCGTATTCAGACAATGTGTATAATGTAAAGCCTTTAAAGCTAAATGATACCATGTGATCACAGTTGAAATAGAAGACATATTTATTGGACAGCATGAGATGTACAACTTCATTTATGATGTTGTATCTCTGTCACGGTCCGATCGAGTAAATGATTGATTAGGGTTTGCAAGCCCGATCGTTATGTGACCCTGGCACTGAATTATGTGGATAATTTGAATAAAGGAATCATTTTTGTTATGCCCTATAACATGATTTGAAGCTATAAATTTCCTGTGCCACTGTATGTAATTTATTACTAGATCTCTAGATGTGACATATTGGCGGCCATATTTCTAGTGCACGGCGTTTATTATGATTTCCCAACTTGGCTTGACTGAATGCTCCCTCACTTCTAATTCCTAGCACGCAGAGGTTATTCACATGTGCAAGTGAACTACAGTCGACAAAATGGACTTTATTTTATGACAAGCACAAGACAAAAATGTAATTTGTTATTGTAATGTCGGCAGCCGAATGACTTGTAGGTACAGCGGTTTTATGCCGAGGAGAATAAAACTTAAATTCTCAGGAAAAAAATTTAAAAGAATGAAAGATTTCGTTACGTTGCTTCATGTCGCCAACATTTCTCATTCCATAATTCCGTAAGTTCTTAATTATCCATTGTGAACTATGTAGATCTACGAAGTACAGAGCGCTTGCTAGTAAACATGTTTCGCTCAGGTAAATTTCGTCTGTTTCTTTTACCTTTATAGGTCTAATACTACTGCCGAGGAAATAGTGTGAACATATTCTCTGGGTTGTACTTGGGATTATATTTTTCCTTGTATTTCAAACTTCAAATTTTGAAATTTATTTATTTAATACATTAGATCTGAGCTACATTTAGGCATTACAGCCCGAAAGAGCAGATGCTTGTGCTCGGGCGCAGTTCAGTTCAGTTATAACGAAATGTTTTACAAAATTTAAGACAGATCATTGAGCACAATGATATTAATATATAGTAAAATACAGACAGCATGTAAAAATATATACAAATATCCAAAATACAAAAATATATGAATATTAGAGTATCAATTTTTAACTCAATTAGCTCAAAATAAATACAAAACAATTAAATAATCTAATTTGTTTCCTAAATCTATGTGTGTTAAGTGTACTTAGTTCAGGGTAACCTCTAATTAATGCATTATATCTTGTGGATCCAAAATTTCTGCTGTATTTTAATCCAGCAGTTGTGTGGCATTTGGGGGTGTTCAGAAAGAAACTGTAGTTTTGTTTCGTACAGTATTCATGAGGATGAAATTTTAATTTATTGTGATTTTTATGAAATTAAATCAGCAATATTTGTTTATAAATCTGTTCTAGATTTGATACATGAAATTCCTAAAAAAAAAATAGTTTTGTTAGGTAATCGAAAGGTTTACATAGAACATTTTTGATAATTTTTTGGAGCAAATTTAAGGATGGAGTGTCGATTTTGCCATTTCTTTCCAACCTAATATACCATACTGAATTATAAATTGAAACAGAGCCAAATACACAGGACGCAGAACATTAATAGGTAACTAAGAACGTAGAATGCAGAATTTGTGGAATTTTTCACGCAATCTGTTACATAAGAAGAAGATATTATTCTATTACTTACTTAGTTACAAATGGCTTTTAAGAAACTTGCAGGTTCATTGCAACCCTCACATAAGCCCATCATCGGTCCCTATCCTGAGAAACATTAATCCAGTCTCTATCATCATATCCCACTTCCCTCAAATCCATTTTAATATTATCCTCACATCTACGTCTCGTTCTCCCCAAAGGTCTTTTTCTCTCCGGCCTCCCAACTAACACTCTATATGCATTTCTGGATACGCCCCTATGTGCTACATGCCGTGCTCATCTCAAACGTCTGGATTTAATGTTCCTAATTATGTCAGGTGAATAATACTATGTGTGCAGTTCTGCGTTATGTTTCTCCTTTCTCTTGTAACTTCATCGTTATACTCGAAGAAAATCTTGAAGACATAGTGTAGGTTAGAACAATCTCCCACTTACAGTTACAGAGCTTAAGGTAAGTGAAAAAATACAATATGTAATATAATGTATAAGTGACGAGAATTTATTTCTGAAAACGAGCTTAATCACCATTAAGCTAGCTGTTATATGCCCATATCACTTTTCGAACGGCGCTGTACGGAAGCATGTTTCCAGGCGTCTACCCGTTATTGTTGCCACTGTGGAGAAAGTGTAAAAGGAGAATAAAGTAGGAAGAATAATTAGATAATTAAACGAGAGTAAGAGATGTAGATGAAAATTATGAAGAAGCTAATAATATTATTGATGCGGTTCCGGACAATTGGCCACAGAAAATTGGTGACTGGGACAATCGGCCACAGAAAATTTATAATAAGAACAATTCGCCACAAATAGACAATTTGCTACAGATAGACAATTTGCCACAAATAGACAATTTGTCACACTGAGGTACAAAGATAAATCCATGACTTCCAGAAGCTCTATAATGTGCGAATGGATACAGAGATTAATAATATTGTAAATTCCACTAAGTATTGCTATGTACATGTAAATTTGGCTTCAAAAATGTCCTGCTAGGTTGTGGCCTACAGCTCTCAAGTACCGGATGACGGTGCCTTCTGCCTTGTACCGCGGGAATTCTTCAACTATACATGATATTCGTCTGTCCATGTCGATGTACTTCCACTTCTTCCAATCTCTCTATGCATCTGTCCACTTCTTCCACTTCCAACTGCAGTTGCTCCAGCACGTGATACAAGGAAGGATGTGCTTTATATATTAATTTGTCAGAGCCTCTTTCTGATTTTGTGAAGCGAATTTCTTCCGCCATAGTTCCGAATTAGTTTTCAGTTTCTGGATTTGTCTTGTGTTACCATAGAAATATATTCTAAATTGTTGCGAATTTGAATATTGCCTTGAATTTTAATGTGTGGCTAATTGTCTTTGATACGAATTTCAATTATATGGCGAATTGTCTTTGATACCAATTTCAATTATGTGGCGAGTTGCCTCTGTGGCCAATTTTCTGTGGCGAGTTATCCCCAACACTTATTGATGATGATGATGATGATGATGATGATGATGATGATGATGATGTTGTGTATTTTTCACTCATCTACGGAAAGGATGGTTGAAATTGCTTCTGTATTACTGCCATTAATATATTTTATTTATCTATAATTGTTACAAGAACTAGTGAACCAATGAAAGCGAGAAATGAGATTATTAAGGCAGTAGTAAGCACTAATGAAGCACTTATAGCCCAGAGATGTTACACATATAAGATTGTTTTAATTAAAACATAATTTACTCATATACATATTGTTGAAACTTTTTAGTCGCTGATGAGATGAAAATTATACTTTTCCGTTAGTCATGTACATTTTTCCATTCTGAAAGACTTCAACAGCTAAAATATCCTTCTGGAATTATCCTCCATTTAACAATAGAGAGAATCTAATCTTCTAATCTTCGTGATTTTAAGTATAGTCAGAAATGGAAAAGATTCAACTCAATCACGCGCCATGCTTCTTTATTAGAGATAGATTCAAATAGTTCCTAACGGTAATCAGATCGATTTATTTACCCTCATACAGTTTGGTCCATTCTTGAGTGTTAAGAGTGATTTACACGGTGCTGGTTTTGACGCTAGTCGCTAGCTTCTTCTGTCGCCACCTTGACGTTTTCCCGGAGCGATTATCTGTTAATAAAATTCGGATAGTTGATAAACGTTTACACGATGCTGGTAAAAAGTAGGAAGTTACCGGTGTTAAGTGTCATGGCGTCAGAGAAGGATGCTATTCGAGCCGCTGTTACACTTTGTGCATGAGTTATTCAAGCCCAAATACGCCTTTGTGTAAACAACCACATTACTTGTCTTTGATCTAAGATATGAGTATTATATTTCGAAGGTTTTGCGAATTCAAAACTAGTCGTTAACTCACAAAAGAAGCACCGTCTATTAGAGTGATATGTATCAACTATCCACTTCTGATTTACTCCGTGAACATAATTTTATTGAAATGAAATGTTATATGAGGTAAGATGCGAGATGCAATATAAATAAAAAAGAGGCTACGTAGTAGGATAGAAGAAGCATCAACTTTATGAGACCCGAGGACTGGGAAGAGGAACAAAGGACGCCCAAGACCAAATGGTCGGATGAATTTAGGACGGTGGCCGGTGATAAAGTCTAGAAAAGCCTCGAATGCAAATCTTTGAAAACAAATATAAAATAACAGGGCTTAAATCAATGAAAAATATATACAAAATTAATTGGGAACAAAGTTATTTGTGTATACCTTAGTAAGCAATTGTGGGACAGAGAACTGACTCTTAGAAATTTGTTCGTCTTGTGAGACTACTAGCCATACCATTATATAGGAGTCAGTTGATCTTAGGGTCCTTAATGGGCTTTTCTTTTGTTGCCTTTAGATTACATAATTAACAACTTTTAAGGGAGATTAATAACCTGAAAACTTTTAAGATTACTTTATTAATACATTCTTCAGATTTTTCAACTTGACAGGAAAAACTGCGAAACTCAGCCTGTATTTTTATAAATCTGTTATATACTAACGAATCACACTAACCGGATGTCACTAGCAGAATTTTTACAGCTTTTGCAGTAGCAAATTGACCACAAACCCACAGCCGCATCTAGTCATTCTGTTTCCTCGATAACATCACAGAAGAATAAAAATGAATACAAAACATTCTTTCGCTAGAGAGGAAGACTATCAGAGGTTGAGATATATTCATTCGGCTTGGAACTCTGGAATATCTTTAAAGACCTTATTCAGTTGCTGTCAAGTAGAGGAAGTGAAGAGGAGGGAGAGGGAAATGCAGCAGTTCGCAGTTGGCGGCACTGTAGTCGTATAACGTCATAATTTATCAACACTAAGCCGCCAGGGAGGAGCGAGGCTTGAAATTAATGGAGGGAGGTATGAATATTCAGACCCGTTAGGCCTGACTCTACCAAAACACAATAGAACTGGAGTTATCTACTTTTAAAATCAATGACTGCAGCAGGAGTATTACTTGTAAGACATTTTATAAGGAATTCGCCCAGTTTTAATCAATTTAATGGCTTTTGTGCCATCGCTGTCGAGGACTTTAATCGATTTGTTATAAACGAAGAATTTAAACCCACAAATCGCGGTGTGCGCAGTGGCGAACGAAGGAATGCAACTCTGACATTACTGAAGAAACCTTAGTTCTCTATTCGAATCCAGACGATGGTATTGGTATTGCTCCGTTTTCAATGTGATAACCTGTGACGTTTCAGGTTGAGGGTTAATGTAATGTAGATAAGTAATGTATGTATGGTGGACCGAGTGATATATATACACAGTGTGTTAATTAAGTATGGAATGTTGCTAATAACTCTTTATATATTCATGTTATGAAAAAATACCAGAAACAAAAGTTGTTGGAGATATCTAACTAAAACTTATGGCTGTGATCTCACAAAAGTACTGATTCATGTATAGGGTGTGGGAAAAAGTAACACTTTTTAAATGACACACTAAATCCAAATTTTACATATTTGAAATCTCCATTCAATTTTACATTCAAATAGAAGTTTGACTCAACATAAATGATGAATACTCTCTTGTAAATGGTATGGATCTTTCAAATACTTTGATAATGTAACACAAAATAAATGTGTGTATTCATAACAGAGCAGGCCATGAAACAAACAAAACAATAACATAACTTTCAGAGAATGTTTAAAATTATGGTTTTCTCAAATACTTTGATATGTAACACAAAATAAATGTGTGCATTTATATGGAGTACGACATGAAATTAACAAAGCAATAACATAAATCTACAATGATTCCTTTTCACTCCTGAGTTTAAAACTATTCACCATGGGGTTACTTAAAATCCAGGGTGTTTCGTGATAGACCGAATAGTATTGAAGACCTGAAATTAAAGATTAGTAATGAGATGGAACTGATCACTTCTGAAACTGTGAGAAAGTAAATGAACTGCTTTCGTGATAGACTGGGGCATTGTTTGGCTGTGAATGGATCTCATTTTGAACATTTTTGTTATAATTTTAAAAATTCTCTGAAACAGTTATGTTATTGTTTTGTTTGTATCATGGCCTACTCCATAAGACTACACACATTTATTTAGTGTTACATTACCAAAGCATTTGAAAGAACCATAACATTTACAAGTGCGTATTCTTCATTTATGCTGAGTCAAACTTCTATTTGTATGTAAAATTGAATGGAGATTTCAAATATGTAAAATTTAATATAGAGTGTCATTTAAAAAAGTGTTATTTTTTGCCACATCGTGTAGGGTAAAGTTGCCTCTTTCCGTGATACCCCTAATCCCGTGATACTTTTTTTTTTTAATTGAATGTCAGTCAAAGCTTTGCCGTTCGACCATAGCGCCAGACATCTTTCTCGAAAGAAAATTCCTAGTAAGATACCCAATCCCGTTACATTCAGTGAAAAAACCTACCACGGAATTAGGGCTATCACGGAATTAGGCAACTTTACTCTACATGCATCAATACTTTTGTGAGACCACAGCCATAAGTTTTAGTTAGATATCTCCAACAACTTTTGTTTTTGGTATTTTTTCATAAAATGAATGTATAAAGAGTTATTAGCAATATTCCATACTTAATTAACACATTTATATATACGTGCCGTGAGCATATCAGATTATGTAGTAATAATAATAATAATAATAATTTATTCAGAAGGACAAGAGCTTCTTCTAATAATGGGATGCTAAAAATATGACAAAACATTCCAAACGGAATAAATTACAATAAAATAGCATACTACCTATATCAGTAAGGGATTAACAAATGAGTAGAACCTATTTTAATAGAATTTAATCCCTGTAATCCTCTCATTAACATTGAATATAATGTAACAGTATTGAAGTGATAACTCCCACAAAGAAACCCTCTCACTTTTATTTTTACATATTTTATACATTTACTATGTATAACAGAAACCCCACTCCCTATAACCACCTTTGTGCAAAGATTTACGTTTCTTTGTGAAAAAATATTTTCATGACCAGTAAGAAATAATGCAATACAATATCCTACTATTTGCTATATAATAATATAAGATATTAATAAGAAATACGTTCGAATAAATTCCGCTCTCAGTGTTCTCTAGAAACCTGGCAAACACGAACATACAGTATTTTGTGATAACAGGTGTTTTGTGCAGATCGCTAGAGAGAAAACTTCCCAGTGCGCAAGAAACGCATTATACCTGCTGAGTATAATGCTATTACGAAAGGGAGCGAGGTTCTTGTGTCTTCTTGGAGGATTTGATGAGTTTTTCAACGTCAGACCTAAATCCGACCTATTTCTTGGCTAAAAAAATGCCTCCGTAATTCCCTCTACAACTGCAACTAGCTTCCATGTAATTATTTCTTTCCACCGTCTGTAAAACGAACTCCACATTTCCTATGTTGTGCAATTAATTTCATAAAGCCGACATATATTTCCAATCATCTGGTGAAATTCTATCAGGGATTTACATACCTCCGTTACGGTTGAAATTATAGCATTTGCACCTATAGGTCTCGCAAGCACGGAATACCGACGGAAGGAATGCGAATGAAACACTGCGATAAGGAAGTTCGGGCGACAGGAAAGGTCACGAGATAACTTTATGTTATTCAAGAGTATAGTCGGAAGAGAATTGGCATCGATAGAATCAGTCTTGCGTTGTGATAGTTACATTACGACTTTAGTTTGTACCATTGCATGTGAATACGTGTCTTATATCGCACAGTATTATTACTTCATTCGTAAACATATGTTGCGCGTTTAATTAGCTTCGAATTTTTCTCTTGCTACGTTCTTTATTTCCACAATGATGTCCTCATTTGTTCATCTTCTTGGAAGAGACAGTACTTCCATCGGCCCGTACCTCTCCCCCCTCGGCGTGCCTTCATACACACGTCAAAACAGACAGCAACGTCACCATTGCTTTTCGGTAATCGTTCCTTGCGCGAGCTATACAGATCTGAATCGGGTTCGCTTTCCAGCAGAGAAGAGGAGTTCAAAGCATAGATACGTCCCATAGCATCCGTGGCTGAATGGTCTAGAGCAGGGATCGGCAAAAATGTCATCGTGATTACTACCAATAATGTCGTAGCAGGGGCAGCGCAGTAAACTGTTTTTGCTTCACCCCCTGTCTCACGTCTACTCCCAACAGCTGCAGTACATAGGCATCTATCAGTGGCTGGTTACCTGATTACATATAGATTGATTCTTTCTCAAAACCTTCAACGTGTGATTAAGGAAGAATGGCAGGAACAGTATTTGTTGGTGACAATGGTGACGATGTAGAGGCTTCTTGTGTTCTAAAATTCTAATAGGCACTTATAAATCAAACATCTAGTGACATTACGACACGCCATAAGATTATCACGAAATAATAGCTAAGCGAGAACATATCCAACGTAATTGTAAACGGGAATGTATACAGTAGAAAATAAATTTAAAATAATGTTCTTTTCGTAGGGATGGACAGGGCGAAGCAATTAAAACATAAAAAACTAAATCCAAATAACAGTTCTGGTACTAAAATATGATGAAACAAGCTATGAGTCAAAGGGCACTTCATGAAAGTTGTGTTATTGCTTCGGAAATCGCAAAATCATTGAAGTGTTATAATGAAGGACAATTGTCTGAAAAAAGTTGCTAACTTTATTTGCCCCGAATAATCTGGTGATTTTAATAGTGATAAATTATCCACACGGACAATATAAAGGAGGATAAGGGATATTGAAACACTAGCTGAACGAGAAATAAAATAAAAGATAATAAAGTAGAATTGGTAATGTTGAAATAAATGTATTTAAATGTGAGCATTCACAATTGTTAAATCGAAAAAAAATCGAAAAATCGAAAGAGAATTGGGAGGACAAATTTAAAAGGTACGCAAAACGCGTCCTTGCAAGGGGTTGGGGGCTGTACAAAACTAAGTATGTGAGCTCCAAGCCTGTTGGCCACTAGTCTCACTCCGGGTTTCGCTGCTCCACTGAAGGAGCTCTAGAAAATTTTGAAGGGGAAGCCGAAATTGGACGTAACCTCTTAGGTACCACATACGCGAGGGGGACTGAGATTTGATCAAGTGATCACGCAACGGGGCGAGGAGGAGATGGCTGGTGTTTGCCGTTAGGATGGCGAGACGCTGTCATCTGTTGTTCGATGACAAAGCATGTGAAGGCCGTCGGAAGAAGCGCCGTGAAATCTAAATCTGCAATTTGAGAGGTCCCTGTCCTTTCAAATTGCGACTAATTGAGTGACCGCGTATATTTAAAAGACAATTTATAGGTACTGAACTAGGGCATACGTCGTTTATATTAAAGGGGAATATAAATGGGGAAGGGCATATAGGTCCGTGGCCCATTTCTTATAGGGCTCATCCCGACATTTGTCTTACGCCTTAGGAAAACCACGGAATACCTTAGGCAGGATGAGTTGTCTCATATATAAGAGACTAGCCAATTTGGCTATTATGTAGGAGGTGATTGCTGTCATGAGCCTTGTTGAATCGTCTCAATTTTGAGACCAGCCATTTGGCTATATGATGGCTCAATTACGAAGAGGGGGGAGAGATGTAATTGTTAATTAATTTAGAGTAATTAGGGAGATTCATGGGAATATGAGTGCAGGTCCGTGGCCCATTTCTTTTAGGGCTCATCCCGACATTTGTCTTAGCGCCTTAGGAAAACCACGGAAAACCTTAGGCAGGATGACAATTGTTAATTGTGAATGCTCACATTTAAATAGCCTACATTTATTTGAACAATATTTCCGTTCTCGTTCTCGTTGTCGTTTCCGTTCCCGGTTTATTGTGAACCAGCCTTAACGTGAAGCGTGTTAGAATTGAGTCACTGGTCTCTGTTCCATTTTGATATTATTTATTGTGCTTTAGTTAAATAGTAGTGAAATAAAGAATGATGCTGCAACTGATCAGGAAGAGGAAAAGGATTGGTTGGGTCACTGGCTGAGAAGAAACTGCCTACTGAAGGATGTACTGGAAGGAATGGTGAACGGGAGAAGAGTTCGGGGTAGAAAAAGATATCAGATCATAGACGACATTAAGATATGAGCCGTTCAGAGCAGAAGTGGAGTAAGTCAAAAATATGTAATGAGGATTAAAGTAAACATTCTGTAAAAACAGCGCAAAGTAGTAATTAATATTCCATTTATTTAAACTATTAGTAGTCAGTAAATAGCAAGAAGGCTATATTAATTGTTACTTTGTGCTGCATTTTACAGAATTTTTATTTTAAACCTCATTACCCAATTTTGACTTACATCACTTTTGCTCTGAACGGCTCACATATGGATCATATGCACCGACAAAGAGGAAGGCAGAAAATAGGAAAGATTGGAGAAAGCTGGGTTTGCAATGAATGACCTGGCCTTGGGCAGAACACTAAATGAAATGAATGACTGGTATAGATGCAATGTGTTAATGTTATACTTCAAACACGGATTAAATTATGTAGGTACCTCATACAAAGGTATAGCTCGCGCAAGAAACGATTACCGAAGACTAATGGTGGCGATGCTGTCTGTTTTGACGTGTGTATGTAGGCACCAAGGAGATGAACAAATGAGGACATCGCTGTGAAAATAAAGATCGTCGCAGGAGAAAAATTCGATGCTAATTAAACGCGCAACATATGTTTACGAATCAAATAATAATACCGTGCGATACAAGACACGCATTCACATGCAATGGAACAAATTAAAGTCGTGATGTAACTATCACAACGCAAGACTGATTATATCGATGTCATTTCTCTTCCGACTGTACTCTTGAATATCATTCAAGTCATCTCGTGACCTTTCCTCTCGAACACTCTTCCTTATCGCAGTGTTTGATTCGCATTCCTTTTGTCGTTAATCCGTACTTGTCAGACCTATACAGATAAGAATGAGCTGTCAACATAGCTCTTTCTGCAAATAGAGTCTATTTAATAGACACATCAGCTCCGTCCCCTTATGACAACACTACGAAAATGTAAACAAACGTTATCCATATGAATCTGTCTATAGTCTGCACTCTGTACGAGTAGCCTATTTATGGCCAGACGCAGTGTTGTGTTGTTTAATACGGCCAACCGCAACCCTTCGAATGAAAGCTGTTATTTAGAAAAACAACAATGAAATGCAGCTGCTCGATCCGCGTGTAGCATCGCAGTTTTATTCATTAGTTCAGTAACTTGTATTATGTAATAAGGATAATATGGGTATAATAAAAAAATCATGAAACGTCTATTTTATTCTTTGTTTTTCCTTGGGATTTTAAAGTCATATTTCTTCGTTTGTTATAATATCTGCAGTGTTTGCCACACATATAAATTTATTATGTGTGCGTTCTATAACATCTGTTAGTATTATCACAGTCTAGTATATAGTCACGAAGCTCAATACGAAGTAAATATGCATCCATAGATAGTTGCTAACCACTAGGATAGCTACCATCGCCTCATTACAAACAATGCGAAATAGTACCGGCACAGTCTATTGTTTCTAGCACCCTTACAACTCAAGCTTCATGACTGTATATACTAGACTGTGGTATTATTGTTATTTTATCACATCAGTTAAGATCAGGAGGAAAATATACCAAAATACATCCAGCTAAAATACATGAATATACTGTGTAAAAAGACACTTTGAGAAATCCTGAGACAAGAAATTCAATTCAGATTTCACAGTGTAATAGCTAAACCTGGCATTAAAATACGAAGGCGGAATTTGAATACTGAGAGCCACAGACAAACGAAGACTGTACCCAGTGCATTTCGAACTGGCGGATCAAGGTCATGTACAAACGCACAAATGTAAAAACCACGCACGAGTCACTGAACTGAACTGTGAACTGAAGCACTGGTAATCCCGGCTGTCCCAGCTGACTTTAGTTGAGAATTTCGTACCCATTTTTGAGTAGGTCGACACGAAAGAATTCCTGATAGGAAAACCTTACTGATATGGGTGAGAAATGTCAGACAAAAGATTCAACTCTCAAACAGATGTCGTCCGGTAGATGTCGCAACTAGAGATGGGTAAAAAGGCTGGAACAGTTTTTTTTAACTGTTTCACAATTGAAACTGTTTCGAACTGTTACAAGAGTGTTATACTGCTCTAGTGCCCACTTCAACGTTCCACATGGTTCCAAGAGATAGACAGTTCAATTTCTAAACAGCTTCCCTGTTCTTTGCTATCTGCAAAGAGCACAGTAGCGCTATTATCGACCTCCAATCGAAAGTACACATAATATCGATGTTCCACATTGCCTTCGTGCAAAAGTAGCAATTTAATTGTACGAATAAAATTCCCTAATAAATCTGACATTAATTATTATTAGCCGCCCATTGATGGAGAATATGTTCATGGCGCCCAAATATACTGTTAATTATTAATATACCGCGAAAATATTATCGATTACTGTCTTATCGTTATTATCGTTATATGCGTTATTTTTACTAAAATCGATTCATTTTGAATTTCAGTTATTTACTGTACTCTTTAATAGTAACCTACGAAAAATGACTTTCGTTGTCATAGTACACTGAACAGCTGATTCAAGGGCTTTGAAACCTGTTCCTGAAGTAGATGAGAAGTTGAAACAGTTGGAACACTTGAAACAGTAGGCACTGATGTTGTAAATATGTTCTTATCAAACTGTTTCTTTGAAACTGTTATTTTGGAACAGCTTCGTTCATGAAACAGTTACAGTCGAAACTGTTTCTCAAAAAGAACAGTTTATCCCAGTGGTCGTCAGCACTCGCTGAAATGTGCAAAGGGTACGCGGTGCTGTCTGGTGTGCACCGTCGTGCAACGGAGAGATAGCATACCCGCTAGCAGCTACGGAGTGCACCCTAGTGCACTGTGTTTTCCGCGGGTAAGAGACTCTAGCCCCAGCGTGCTCTGTGCTGACGACCCCTGGTTTATCCCATCTCTAGTCGAAACTCGGGGTCCCGAGAATATCGCAGCAGTGAGGCATGCTGATACTTCTCCACGAAGTTCAGCCATTAAACATGCTCTGGTATTGGGAATATCTGATCGGAGTACCAGATGAATCTTACACCTAGGCCTTAAGTTCCATCCCTACAAATTTAGTGTTTCAGTAACTTCGGCAATGCGACTGGCTCAACAGCAAAGATGGTTGAGACCATATTGGAAAATGTTTCAGGCTATGCTTTTGTGCTCAGTAATGACTAATGACTAGGCTCTTTTTCACTTGGGTTGCGTCAACAAACAAAACATTTCATATTTGTCCCCAGAAAACCCTCTCGAGAAATGCATCAGCGACCTCTCCACAGCGAACGTTTTACTGTTTGGTATGCTGTTGCACAATTTGGAATAACAGAGCCATGCTGTTTTATGAAGAAGGAAGCACAGTCACTGTTTAAGGAGTGTATAGCTCGTGAAGGCAATTATTTGGACGATATTATCTTTAAAACAAAATGATGTAGAAATGGCAAACATTCTTTTGTAAGACGGTAAAATAAAATTTTATTTCTGTTTCTAATCGTGGAGATCATTCTGCCGGACCCTATATTAGATCTCTATCAAAGAACATCTCATGCTAGCGAAACACATCCAAATTTTACTAATTTTCAACCCACAATAGTTTATTCTAGACATTATTTGAACTTGATCTTTTGTACGCTTTGTAAAACTTTTAAATAATTAAATTATAAAAATCTGCAGAAATGATCAATCAAGCACTCAAATTTCCCTCACAACCACAGGACGGAAGCGTCAGGGTCTTCTTTCTACACGCGGCCTGATAAACACGCTATTTAGTGTAATCAATTTGCTGACTACACGTGATGCTGGTGAACACAAACTGTGTGATGATTGAGTGACATAGGTCAAGTGACTGGGACCGAACGTTCATTATAGTGATTCATTAGTCTACATACACAAACTGCCGGTCATGCTACTATCTGACTGCTCTTAGTCCTTGTTTATGTGCTAAATTCCCACAGGCGTATAGGGATCGTGATAAGTTGCATTGCGATACATAACGGGTGTTCCATTCAAATTCCAACACCTCATTTTCAGTTTGCTGCCTCTAATCAAATTCTCATTCTCATTTGAATATTAACTTGCATGTCGGAAACGCACTCCCTAACTCCACGAGATTCATCCCTATTCAGTCCCAGAAAAGAAACCTTTCGCCTCATAACTGAATAATTTTATTGGTATGGAATTGAATATTTCATTTTGGTTCAACATATAAAATTATGAAACTTGCATAACAAATTCGGTTTATGTATCTCTAATTTTGCTTTATGTGGTATACCGTTTTTGGCTGGTTTTTATTAAAAGGACTTAATTTAATATACATCTTGATTACGCAACTTTTAACACTAGATCACTTCGGAAAACGTATTATGTCTTTGTCGTGATAAATTTTTATATTAACTCATTAACATGGTTCTGCCTGTTATCGGCCATCTTCAGAACTGGTTGTTGCTGGTCTTGTTTGTGTTTCCTGTGGGGTGTGTTTATTTAGTGTAATGTGGAGTCAAAGAGTGTGTGTGTTCTGAAATTAAGTTGTGTGTTGAGAATTTCATTTGTTTATGTTGTGGTGTGTCTATATATTTCGTATTGTTCTAATGTGTTTAGTTTCTGGCTTTTTGGTTGAACATGTAGAATTTCCATGTCTGTGTTGATGTCTCTGTAGGTATGGTTAGCATTTGTGATGTGTTCTGCATATGTGGAAGTGTTTTGTAGTTTTGTTATGGCTGTGATGTGTTCTCTGTAACGTGTTTGAAATGACCTGCCTGTATGTCCTATGTAGAAGTTGCTGTAGGTGTTGTATTTGAGTTTGTATACGCCTGTATGGTTGTATTTGTTTGTTTGTGTTGTTTGTCTGTTGAGATGCTTTTGTAGACTATTATTTGTTCTGTATGCGATGTTGTAATTTAATTCCTTGAATGAGGTTGCAATCTTGTGTGTGTTTTTGTTTTCGTATGTTAGTGTGATGTATTTTTTGTGTCCTTGTGTTTGTGTTGTATTCTTATGCCTTTTGTGATTGTTTTGTCTTTCTTATTATGTTAGGGTTGTATTCGTTTTCTTGTGCTATGTTTTTGATTGTATTTAGATCTTCTTTGTACTCATGTTGGTTCATTGGTATGTGGAGTAGTCTGTGTATCATTGTTCGGAATGCAGCTTGTTTAAAAAAAAAAAAAAAGCAAAATTGACATTTATAACCAAATGGAATAGATATTGCTCTTTTAAAAAATATGAAACTCGTTGCAAGTAATATTATTATTAAATTCTCTCTCTGTTTATTGCCTCATTATACCTAACATGAAAGGAAATAGTGACATTACATTTTGAAGAATAGCATGAATACACGGCTTTTTACACCCCATGATAACAAGAAAACTGTTTTTAAGATGTCATTCGTTTGTGTCCAACTTCTCTAGAATGACTTGGTGAATTGTAAAATTCAATATTTGAGAATAATTATATCCAATAAAGTTTATTTTTATATAATGGAATTTTGTCCTCTGATTGAGGTTCTGGCTGATATCAACATCTATTTTCTGGCAATACATCTCACTTGACGATATGTGTCAGAGGAAAAACAATAAATTGTATACATCTGGAGTCTGACTAGTGTAATATGTAGCTACTGTACTCCAACCAGGAGAAAGTCTCCAGGGAATGAGAGAGAGCGGGGTGATGCTGTGAATGAATGTTGATGTCATAAGATGTCATAAGGTCACACACATGGGTACTCGTATCTCTATTGGCTATCTCTCAAAGCACAAACAATAACACTGATATACACATTTTATACTACCCTAGTTACAAAATTAGATCACGGTTCCCTCCATAGAGGAAATAACAGATGCAGGAGAGCGCATGAATTTTAAACTGACGTTATAACTTTAATATTATCTATCTACTTCGCTCCAATAGATGACGCAATAGTAAGCACATTCATTTCACGGTTTATCTCCTGGTTGGAGAACAGCAGTCGGCGATGTATGCAATGGAGGGGGGAAAGGAACTGGCCACCCTATCCCATTGTCTCCTGGCCTATTTTCCTCATGAGTTTTTCATATCACTTCTGAGGTTCAGACCTGTCTTCGGACAATTGACTAAACAACAACAATGGAATTTTATTTTTTAAAGTACAAATAAAGACTTTACCTATGAAGAATTTCTCCTCCAATAATCTTTTTATAAGACAAACTTTAAAAAATATAAAATTACTCTCTACTGCAGCCGTGGCGAAAAGGCCATGGTGCGCCGAGCCACTGTGTAAGCTGCAACGTGAATAGCACCTATGGAGGGAGGCGGACAACCGAAGGGGAAGTTAATGTTTAGGACGTGTAACGAAGAAAGAAATGAACAAGAAAACATAGGACACATTATCACAACCTAAAATTAACTGTCTTCAGAATGTCTCTGCGACAAAGTTTCAAAATCAGGAATTATGTCACTTACTGCCAATCGTAGTTGATCACGAAGGTATTTGTCTGTCAGTCGTGATCTAAATTTGATTTTTACTATTTTCATTGTTAAAAATAATTTTTCACAAACGTAAGTTACAGCGAACATGGCTTCAACAGAGCAAGCGAAAGAACGAAGCTTCAAATATTTTTTTTTTTCCAAAGATTTAAAAAGTTCAATATCTGTCAAGTCCTTACATCTAACTTTCATTTAACGTCACATTGTAAATCTGCGAGTTTAAATTGAAAATCTAACCGCATTATTCGTACATCTGCTGTAAAAGAATCGACGTACAGAGATGATAATGATAATAATAATAATAATAATAATAATAATAATAATAATAATAATAATAATAATAATAATAACACTTAAACTTTTAATGTTTCATCAGTAACATGTAGTAACTTATAATGCCGTTTTATGTTATACAACCGTTTTCCTAGTAATATTTGTGAACAAATCATGCATTTAACATTTTCATCATATTGTAAGCAAAAGAATGCATCCTCCCATCCTACTTGAAACTTTCGTTTTTTTATAGAGGTACATGGTTTCGAGAGAGATATTGCGACGATACGCCACTCGCAGGTCCGAGACAAATACAAATAGAACAGAATTTGACTCCAGTGAGTAAGAGGGTGGGGGTTGTAGGTAGGAAGCGAGAGAAAAGCACTGCGAGCCACAATGTGCTCGTGAGTCGTATTTTCGCCGCGGCTGCTCTACTGGAAACAGAGTAAACATAAAGAGAGAAGCCGCACAATCGTGAATGACACGTTGCAGACTTCTGAAATGCGACGTCATCATCAGTGGCACAGTTATAGGCTAATGTGCATCTAAATGAGGAATAAAAGCTGTCGACTTCTCGGAATCGTGCCCTGTTTCTTCTTTAACCTTCCTCTCCCTGTGCCATAAAAGCTAACGAGGAACACTGTGTGGGGTGTGTTCACACCCCAAGTACTCCTTTTGATATTGATGAGGTGAGACGTAGATTTATACATTGTTGCATTGTTTAAACAAGTTAAGAATTAAATTAATTGATGATTCAATTTAAAAAGTAACCCATTGTCACACAAGCACATACACATGCGCGCGCTTTTCAATGTATGACAATAGACAGAGTTATCGGCTCTCCGTTTCATCTGAGACAAAGCAGGATCTTTCCATAGTTCCGAAAGGAAATTCCTCAGGTAATCCTTGACGAATCATCGGCCACATCTCGCCAAATAGGTCTATTATTTCGCTATCACCAATTCCATCTACGCTAAATAATCAGTAACTGATACAGCGTCGTGAGATAATCAAATAAATAAATATTTAGTATATATACATAATTACAAGATTAAAAATAATAATTGCAGTAATAAAGAGGTAAAGGTAAAGGTATCCTCATTACATGCCATGAAGACACTTGGGAGGCATCGATAACTCCATGATTTCTTGACCTCGGCACTAGAATGAGGTTGTGTGATTGGCACCATGCTCTGACTGGTTGCAGTAGATGATGATGATAATAATAATAATAATAATAATAATAATAAATATAAATATCTTATGGATATGATGCTTACATTCAAGAAAACGTCTGGCCACGAAACCAGGTGGCCCGGGTTCGAATCCTGGTCACGGCAAGTTACCTGGTTGAGGTTTCTCCGGGGTTTTCGCTCAACTCAATTTGAGCAAATGCTGGGTAACTTTCGGTGTTGGACCTCGGACTCATTTCACCTGCATTATCACCTTCATCTCATTCAGACGCTAAATAACCTAAGCTGTTGATACAGCGTCGTAAAATAAGTTACTTCAAGAAAACAAACTCACAACAATATCGTCACTGTGCACTTCACACTCACAATGCTCAGTGAACTGAAGAATAACTGTATAGAAGGAAAGAAAAGTAGCCTTACAGTATCGCCAACATTATAACAAGTGTTCCTGAGAGGGCTGTACATACACTCCAGGTATAATTTCATTTATTTGTGGGCACATTGTTGACAAAATTGGAGTAGTAACAATTGGAAATAACGTAATAATGTTTTTTTCTGACTCAAAATAATTAATACGTGTTGCTGAAATCACACAGACGATATTATTGTTCAATAACTAAAGCTGGGGTGTGATCACACCATCACACCCTCACAAGGATCCGAAGGTTAAAATAACAAGTACAGCGAAACCTGTAACATTTACTTTTGTAGGTCCATCAACGATCTGCAACCATTTCCATTTGCACCAGGTTGTGGGATCAGCATGATACATGGACACAGCTGAGATATTACAGAAAAATTAAAAGGCAATGAATAGTCACCCAGTCCTGTGCACGGAAGAAAAATTTATTTCATTGCTCACGCCGGGAATCGAAGTTCGGAACCCTTGGTTGGGAATGGAACGCGCTATCCACATAGAAACTGCGGAAAAGTACACAATAGAAGAACGTATAGAAAAATAGAAACGTAATTAAAACTTAATTGTTGTTGTTTAGTTAACTGTTCGAAGACAGGTTTGAATCTCATAAGTAACACCAATAAGTCATCACTCATGAGGCAACTAGACTAGGAGATAATGGGGTAGAGTAGCCAGTTCCTTTCCCCCTCCAATGCATACATCGCCGATTAGCTACATATTCCACTAATCTGACTTCAGATGCATACAAACAATTGTTCTTCCTCAACACTTATCGTCAAGTGAGATGTACCGCCTGATAATAGATATGCATATCAGCCAGAACCTCAATCAGAGGTAAAAATTTAATTGTAATTTTATATCTCCAACTTCGAAATGCCGCGAACCACCAAATGGACACCCAATAGACCTATTCGTGTAAATTGTCATCCGAATCTGAGTTGAAGAAGTGGTATCATAATTAAGGTGTCTTCTAAGAAGGAAAATGCTGTGTCACGAAATATAAAATATGGAGATAATTGCAATTCCAATAATTTCAATGTTTGTATCCCATAGATTATATTGTGACACATTTGCTGGTAGACTATATGTTTTCCTGATTTATGAGATCGCATTTTCCGGGAGATTCTGTGACCTGTTAAATAATAACAATTCATGTCAATATAAAAGTATCTATAGGTCTAATGACTTATCCGAGCATACTTCACACTAATATCTAAGGTAATAATATATGAGTTTTATGCTATTAAGCAACCGAATTATAAGTAACTTGATATGAAAAGAATACATATGTAATTATTGAGGAGTGTAATTCACTAGCGACTTCAAGAATTCACAGATATTTGCTTCTGAAAAAACATATTACAGTCTGAAAACGAATGTATGTTACTGCAAGTACAATACTTTCAAAAAAATTTAAAATGGCGCAATATAAAGAGATTTCAGTATAAAAAGAATTCCAGCACAAGACACATAATTTGTTAAATATTTCTCATCACCTTAACTATTAACTAATTTTCTTAGGATTAACAATTATTATTTTTTCGGATCTGTTTATCAGAATTCACTAATACCTGCCTTTATCTTAATGCATGCAAAACATTTTTATTCTCCCTTCCTTCTTAGTTTGATTGGTTTGCGACGCAATGCAGTCGTTAATTTTGCGCTTCAGTGATCCATTCGTTAGTCATCGATCCAGTTTAGAACACCCACCACTCGAAAGCTAAGATGAAATTCTGTTTAATTCGTAGAGACGGAGAATTTTCTAATATAAACTACAGAAATATAGTTTGATTTTCCTGACTTCATACGATCGATCGTTGGTGAAAAGTTTTATTTTAAGCTGTTTTCATGGTAAGGGACATAAGGAAATTAACCCTTAAGCAGGTGCGCTAATTTTTGTGACACTAGTAGTCACGTGGGGGTCCCATAGTACCCCATATTAAAATTGCATTTATTGAGTTATGTAATTGATATTTTGCAGTTTTTGTATAATTATAACTTTGTATATACACTCAACAATTAATTTGTTTCAGTTTTTATGATGAGAAACAACAGCAATGTGTTATATAGTCACTTGGTTTATTGATGCACATTTGAATCGTTGTTAGTTTTAATAATGCAGATTCTCACGTAATAGAATATTACACTACATAAACATATTATACAGGTATTGTTTAATGCAATTTTCTGTAAGGTAAAATATGTATCAGTACTACTACATAGACAAAATTAGAGAAATGTCCCACGGCATGGTTTATAAACAGTACTTTTGGTAAATTATACTCGAAATACAATTTTAGAGCATTGCAGACAAAATAATATAGACATTACTTTCAAAGCAATACAAACTTTACTTATGGTCGTAAGCCATTATGAACAAAAATATGTAATTTGTTGTGGTCATTCAATCTCAGAGTTGGTACATATACATATTACTGAGTCATGTCCTGATTCTCTTAGATGATCCACTTCGTCATGATCGAATTTTCCATATTCATCATCACTTGTCTCTTCTTCGTCCATAACCACTCTAATACGTGCTGCTTCTTCTTCATTATTATTTATTACATATATTATTGTTAGCCACATAACTGCCTTTACCAACAATAATAGACGAATGAACTGTAAAACACTAATCGAAAACAAGAGTGTGGTATAATAATACTGTTACGTTAGTAGTCGCGTGGGGTCCTTAGGAAGGTACTGAAACGCCGGGCAGTATAGCAAACACACAAAGAAGTTGTATATCTATATTCATAACCTTGAGGGCCTACCAGACCCCCACCCGACTACTTATGGGTTAATCGTGTGTGAATCCTAAGAGCAATTTTAATGAACTTGTATTGCTTAATAATATACTGCACGTGTTTCTTTTCTGTTTTCCTATCTGCCTTTGTGCCTAACCCTGTAGGCACCCAGCTACCATCCAGTCACCCATTATTCTCTTTCCCTATTTTCTCTTAATTACCACATTATCCACATACGTATATTTACAGCAGAGTGCTGCATTGGAGTTAAATCGCTCGCTTGAACTCGGTCGAGTGTCGCACCCTCGAGTGAGATACGATCGGTAGTGATACGCTCGTAATAAATAGAAGCACAGTACAAGGTCATCTCATCAAGATGTCTTATCTTGTATGGAAGGCGACAGATAAGATACACATGTTTTGCTCACACGGTAAAAATAAGGCTTTATTTTCTGCGTTTATGACAAACGTTTAATGGAACAGCCACTGGAACGTACCAAAACAGGAACATGAAATTATAAAAAATAGTATGAAAAACTTCGATATACAGTTATTATTGCTAATTAATAATTATTCAATATTTGATTTACCACATATATAATATGATAGGTCCATATATAGTGTTCCGCCTATATACTGCGACAATGTAGAAAGGTTTTACAAAATATTATTGATATAGCAGTAGATTAATAAAATATTAGTACAGAGATAACGTCACAGAAAATATAATAAAACGAATAATCATGCTGCACAACTGTTACAGACGCAAAGACTGATACACTAATTATTATTATTATTATTATTATTATTATTATTACTACTACTACTACTACTACTACTACTACTACTACTACTACTACTAGAAAACTTGATACAGTTCTTGTATTATCGTGATTGTGTTGTCCGTTTATAATAATTACATTTACATCCAATAACATCTATCAGATGTGGCAAAAACAAAATCACTCTTGTGTGGAAAAAAAAAAAAAATCATTTACTTACAACATTTATATTACATTTTAAAGCAAGTTTTGTAGTTGTCCTATGGAGAGGTTAGTTAAACACTGCAAAGTTTTGAAATGATAAATATCTATGATGTTACTACACAGTTCATCACTGTAACAAGAACGAATGTCTAACGTTCGGCTTATATCGTTCGAGGATTTATCGCTCGTGACAATTTTACCCTTCATGCATGTGCGCTACCTGTCGGATTATGCTATGAACTACTTGGCGCTCGAGCGAAAACGTCCGATGCAGACCTCTGATTTGCAGTATATTTATCTTCAACAATCAACCCTCGGACTACGTGATATATTGCCGAGGATGAGCGGTGGTATGCGGCCATATATTCAGAAACGTTTCTTTGAACAAAAATTCCCATGAAATTGTTACAGATACTCATGTTTCTTTGGAAGAGAGACAAGTTCGTGTCACGGGTCGTGCAATCTGTTTTAAGAATGCGATTTCATAATTCAGAAACATGTACCCAGATAGTAATGGTGCCACACTGCTGTAATTCAAAGGATATAAACTTTGATAAAGAGCGGAAATTGAATATTCTCCATATTTTATATTTGTGCCACATTCCTTTTCTTAGTGGAATCCTCCATTACATGGTTTGTCTTATTCAACTGAATTATATAATTCCATTTATTTCACATTTTAATTCATTCTGTGTGTTTATTTATTACAGGCTACATTACGTGTTTTTTCTGAAATATTATAACAAGGTGGTAATATCTTGCCATTGTAACACATACGTAACCAAATTCCATAACTCGGCCATGTTACAACTATAACATCCTTTAAACCTTAAATAAAATAAATTGTAGTCAACTTCTTTCGTTTCCTTCCTACTTTTTCTGTTCCAAAAACTGCGTGAATAAGGTTGGAAATGAAGAATCGCTGAAGGTTTTTATAACTGCCAGAGATTCCCACCCTCTCTCCTCCCCAAGTTACACGACCTATCTTCTCCAACTTTTGGGCAGCCTTGTCTCCGATAAAACTGAAATATATCCCTGCAAGCTTCCCCCTGGGAACCATTTACGACGCATCTCACTTCGCCTCCAAGAGGAAAAAATGACCTTTACAGTTTTATATTACGTTTCTTTTACCGTTCCAGTCAAATATGAACACATATTCCTAATATCCCTTATTACTTTACATATGGCCTTCCGAGGAATATCATTTCTCACTCGCATTTCAAATATTTTTTCCTGGAAAACTTGTGAAAATTTCATTGTTGAAATAGTCTGTATATAGATGGAAAATCCGTGAAATTTGTGTTTTTATTTAGATCACTAATATTTTACATCGTGCAAGTTCAGATATTTTTCTCTGTGGGAAGGAATGACGCTGGAAGGAGTTACTAAGTAGAGTTAATAAGCCCTAGAACAGTGGTCGTCAGCACTCGCTGAAATGGGTAGAGTACATGGAGGATAAGGAACTGCCGCGTTATGTACAGGGGATAGCCTAGAGAGACAGCATACCCGCCAGCTACGACGATTGCACGCTAGGGCTGTGTCTTGTCCGCGGGTAAGAGACGCTAACCCGAGCGTGCAGTATTTTGATGACCGTTGCCCTAGAATATTTTGTTATGATTTTTTGCCTTGTTATCATCATCATCATTATCATCATCATCATCAGCATCATCATAAAATCCTGATGTACACAGCGGTGAAGGGAAGAATATTTCTTTGTTATTGTTTAGTGAACCGTCCGAAGACAAGTTGGAACGTCATATGTGGGACCAATTAAACATCACACATGGGGCAACTAAGGCAGGATATAAAGGGGTAGAGCAGCCAGTCTCTTGATTAATATTTAAAGAAATAAAATCTAGGTAAAATAAGATTATGTTTGCGTAAAAATGAAATATTTAAATAAACTAGTTATGGGATGTTAATCCCAGGCAGGCGTAAGTTATTGTTCAGAATAATATACGTACGACTGTAAAAAAAGAACAATATTTTACTTCTTTCAAATTAAAACAATCATAGACGGTTTAATATTTAATCAATTTATTTTATTTTCACATGGAATCGTGGAGAGAGGGAACATCTAGCAGTGAGAGGGTGGAAAATATTACTTTTATCATCTACAAAATGCGAACGTGATGGCTGCACCACACGTTAATAAAGATAGATTAAGATTGCATAATTACTAATTGAAGACCTCAACCGGAATAATAATATAATCAACTAAACTGTAATTCACGTTTCAGGAGAAAGGAAAATAATTTCAGGGCATATTTCATTAGGCCTGTGTTTACTGTCACAGCATTTAACTAAACAATTATTCAAGTTTATTCAGTCATTGTACTTATAATTCATTGTTCTAACTAAACGCTTTAAAATTAATTTTTCCTCCTACATTACATATTTCAAGTATCTGATGTCATATTCTTTTGCTGGGGAGGTCTTCAATTAAAAATAAAAATCTAAGTTAAATAAAATTTCATGTTTGTCGTAAGATCTGAGGTTTGCGAATTCATACCCTATCGAGGACAATTAATTCTAAAGAGCAATAATACTCTTTGCATGTCTTCCTCCAGAAGCAGTGTAGTTGTGAACCACATGTTGTATATTTACTAAAGTGCTCCATTCCACAAAGAGTCTTTTTTTTTACAATTAATATGCGCTCACCCTCAAGCTAGGCGCATTCCCATACCCACACCGGCTGACTACACCAAGATTCGCTGCGTATCCAGGTTTCTAGCAGGCAACTCCCCTCGTCCCTAGACCAGCCCCTTCCGTGCGTCGCCAGCCGGCGATCGGGGAATGCTATGGAATGATGACGAAATGTATGTAGATGTCTAATATGGGGTAAAAAGGGAGAACTCCGAGAAAAACCCCAGCTGCGACCTTGTCGGCCACAAGTGTCACTATGGCAGATCTAACCGGGACTCGAACCCAGGCCACCCTGCGTGACAACTGGAGGTCTGACCACTCAGCCACCGCAGGAGTGGTATCGGACTTACTTCACTAGGCACAAAAATCGCGATAAAAATAATAATACGTTGTGTTGGTAGAGTGATGTATTACGGCTTTACTTCACTAGTCAAATTAATACTTCACCAAATGGAGAATATGATCAGTGCCAATTTCGATCATTTCTGACTTACACAACTCGGCGACCAAGCAGCCCACATATCTTCTTCGCAGTGTCTTTCACAAATTGTTTCTCATTCAAAGTTGAACTTATTTCGGGCAAGCAATTGAAAACATTTAATTTTCGATACGTTGACTACTAAGTTCCATTTATTGTATTTTATGGTATATTAACTTAATTTAACAACCGGTGCAATCTAAGGGTTAGGAAATGTCACTTGTTCTGTGATGCACTTCGGCGTGGATTCAAAAAGCCTTGGTTTTTTTGAACCAACGCATGCGACGTGCGAGGCACGCCTCGTACAAATCCGGACTACACGAGAGATAGTGAGTGGTTTCTATATCTGCGAGATGCGAGGTCTGCGCACCTCGCAGCCATAGAAAGCACTCTCTCTCGTGTAGTTTGGATTTGTGCGAGGCTGGCCTCGCACGTCGCATGCGTCGGTTAAAAAAAACAAGTCTTATCTTATCAGTGCGTTTTTCTTTCTGTACTTCATGTGTGATGTTAAATCAGGTGCACTGTAAAATGAGAATATAGATCCTCATATACTTTCATTTTATTATTATTATTATTTTATTCATTTTTCTACATTCAATTTAAAATGTTTCTGTTCACCGTAAATTGCATTAATATTTTGTTAGTATATTAAACAAATTTGATATGAGAGTTTACAATTTCTGCACATTATCATAGATGCAGAAACATTCAACGTTACGGAGAGATATGAATTGGGACCATCATCAGAAAAGACAAGGGAAAGGTAGTTTATCCGTTGGATCGAGTTTTGGTAACTGATTCTTCTTTCGCTGCTTTCCTCGATCACGGAGTCCATAAATATTTCTAAGACGCTGGATATTTTTTATATTTTTGCATCTTTTACACAGTTGGAAGGCACAAAAGGTCTCTTACCACTGAATACTATGAAAGTCTCAAGTTAGACTTATAAATATAATATCGATGTACAGTAAAAGCTTTCGTTTTAATACTACCAATAATTTTCATTTTCTTCTTTCACTTAAGTGAATTATTTAACAGTGCACTTACAGTACAGTTAGGTTTCTCCCAGTGTTGTTGCACAGCTATGCGCCGTTTTTGTTGGTCCGACTCGTTGCGGCTCGGCTGTGCGTCGTAGCCTGCTGAAGTTGATTCAGCGTGTTACGCAGTACGCAGACATTAGGTTGCAAGGCACGCATTGCTTACACAACTGCCGACTGCCATGCTTATTGCACTAATTAATAATCCCAAACTCTGAATAATTCACTGTAATAGATGCAAACTATTATGAGGTAGGCTGTACCAGGCCCTCGTAGTGCTGTATTAAATTATGTGCTAACGAGATATATTATGATTGGTCGCAAGGGTCTAATGCAATCCACAACACGGCCCAGATTTGGATATAATTGAACTGCCGAGCCGTAAGACCCCCCCCCCACCTCGACTCCCTCCCTGACTATGCCATTGCGGATGTTTGTACCCGCATGCACATAGCACTGATTCAATGAAGAGGGCGCCAATTTTCACAAATCCTCGTGTAGATGGGTCAATCAACTCTGTTATTCTACGAGACTGGGGTCCCCTTCACCCAGAATAATGTGATCGGTGCTTAAAATCCATAATTTACCACCTAGTTTATGAAGTTCGATTTCATGATTTGAACGGCCCATTCGTATCTCTTAAGCTATTGATTTTACACCAAAGATAGGTAGAGTTTGACCATTGACAATCCCGCATAATCATTTGGTAGACAAACGTCTATAGTACACAATAATTTTTCTAAGTACATCAGTTTCTGCTAACATTACTACTTCTATGGCAGTATCATGTTTTCGTAATGAAATATAAACGTTAGAAATAATTTTAAATTTTACATAAATGCGACCCAAGATTATAAATGATTTCACGAAAATCACAAACGCTTTTTTTATTAGCCTACAGGTTTAAGATATTTCGCAACAGTTGAATAACTGTTTATCGTTTTGCGAATTATATACATTAACCTTTTATAATTTTTCAAGAATTCATATAACATTATTGAATAGATGTATGAGACCTACGTCAGTGAAAGCATTTTGGAAAAATAAACAGATTAAAACGATAATCTGCATTCCACCTGACAAACATTTGAATATTAATTCAGAAAACGCTGAAGAACATATGTGAGTTTATATAAGTCCAATTAAGCCAGTATATTAATAAATGTGCTGATGATAGGGCGTTGTTAGCAGAAGAGGAGACGATACTATGGGATATGCTACTGGAGCTAAATGACAGCTGTGAGCATTATGGGACGAAGATAAATGCAAACAAGACGAAGACTATTGATGTCGCCAGAAAAATAAACAAGGCAAACTTGCGAATTCTAAATGAGGCAGCAGAGCAAGTGAACAGCTTCAAATACTTGGTATGTACAAACAGTAACATGTGCTGCAGCCAGGGAGTCAAAAGGAGGATAACAATGGCGATGGAAACTTTTAAAAGAAAAAGGAGCATCTTCTGCGGACCTCTAGAAAAATAACTAAGGACGAGACCAGTGTAGTGCTTGGTATGGAATCTGGCATTGTGTGGGGCAGAAACATGGACATTACGACGAAATGAAGAGAAATGAATAGAAGCATTTGAAATGTGGATAGAGAAGAATGAACGTGTAAAGTGGACAAACAGAAAAAGAAATAAAGTTGTGTTGGAAAGAGTGGGTGAAGAAAGAATGATCCTGAAACTGATCAGAAAGAGAAAAAGGAATTGGTTGGATCACTGGCTGAGAAGAAACTGTCTACTGAAGGATAAACTGGAAGGAATGGAGAACGGGAGAAGAGTTCGGGGGTAGAAGAAGATATCAGATAATAGATGACATTAAGATATGTGGATCATATGTGGAGCCTGAGAGGAAGGCAGGAAAGACGAAAGATTGGGGAATGTTTGTTTTGCAGTGAAAGACCTACCCATGGACAGAACACTTATGTATGTATTTATATATGTTATATTATCATTTTTTGTTTCTCTTGTTTAGCCGTTATTTTTAAATTATAAGTTTGGTTAGTACTTAACATAATTGTCCTTGCCACTCTCATAAAGACAGTTTATTTTTACAAGAATATCTACTTCATTACTATCCTGTATTTATTATAAATAGGGCACTCTTAACTTTATTATAATTATAGTATTGGGTTATTGTCATTTTACGCACTTTTTTAACGGAACAGTATTCATTTTTTATTGTTACCTTGTGTCATTAAATTACTGTAATTTTATTTTTATGTAAAAGGGATTTTTTTAATTGCATTGTGCTATTAGTTGTAGGACACGCTATTGTTTTAAAATATAGAATTTGCTCTTTGGCGACAGTGAGTAATCTGGATTTTATGTAATGTGTACCAAAATTACAACTAATTATATAATTACCTGCTAACTTGTGCATAAAGATCTTCTGCTACTTTGCTTCAATTACCATTCACAGCTAAACTATTCTAATGACGATAGTTGTAGTATACGCATTCGATTATGCTTCTCAAATTTATTCTTTTCCTTCGTTCCAAGATTCAGTCAGAAAGAAATCTGTTTTGTGGTGAATTTGGTAAAGGCAATGAATTCTGATATCGTTGTATCCTGTGTTCAGGATGGGTTCACTCAAATTGCAGTTCTTCTGAACTCCTCAAAATTTCATTTGTGACTTTTATCAATTCACATGAAAAAGAATTTAGTGTTAGGTTTATCTAATTTTTGCATATTGCTGCTAAATGTTGATTTTATACCTATTAATACATATCCCAATGTATCTGCGTACTATTACTCCAACTGCCTGCGTTCCATTTCCCACTTGGTAAGGTGATGACACTCATTACAACTTTCTCATCTATCATCAATAGAAAAGAATGCTGTATAGAAATATAATTTGTAACTTTAAATACTATTATAGGCATCCGACAAGGAAAACTAAGTGCGCAGAAACCAGCGCGCAGATGACGTATGCTTCCGTTCCCAGCATGCTCTCAAGACTAATACAGGGGGGTAAGCGGGGTATAGCATGCGCGCCACGAGAAGTTCGAGCTGAGTTTTGCTTGTACGATACCTATAGAACCTAATTGTTTTATTGTCTCCAAAAGTTTCAGTATTACATTAAAATTATCTTAGAATTTATAACAGTTACTCCACTCTCCCCTAGTATTAGTAGTAATCATCTCCATTATGATTATCATAATTAACTGTAAATTATAGTCTTCGTTGAAATGACATCTCTCTTTCAATGTAACTTCTCAAAATTTTTAAATATGGAACAATTCTCTCTTGGATCTGTTATTAAATTAATATAGCAACAATTCCATGAACCCTCCTACCACATACAAATTCTTGTTTATTTTGTCAATATAAATGATGATAATAAATTATTTCACTAGAGTTTATAGAGTTTATATAAGTCGGGCGTGGAAAACAGATGCTGGATCGCTCGCAAAAAGGCGTGAAGCTGATTCGCATGAGCGGCACTTGCACAGAATCATACGCAGGACTGCGTTGTCGTCATCTGCTGGCCAATTCAAAATCTCTGCTAACCTCCACTAGTTTTAGACTCTTCAAGACAAGATTTTGTAACATGCGTAATATTATTTCTCATAAGTTATAACCACAGTCAAATTATCAAAATTTCTACAGTGAAAATAGTTTTCTATAAAGATTCGGTCATTAAAAATTACTTCCCCCTCCTCTTGTCGGTTTGTAATCTATACTGTACAGAAATACTCTGTAATTTCAATAAAAAAGTGGATTCGGACCCCGTGGGCTGCCAATCTGACTGATGTTTTTCATGGTTTCCCTCAGTCACAAAGCCAAATACTTTTACAATGGAAAATTTTATACCATGAGCCATCACCGCCATTAATCACAATTACCATAAACATTAAAAATTGGAACCAATTACAACTAATGTAAGACGTATTTAAGCGTAGCTCAGTCGGCTAAGGCGCTTGCCTGCCTATCAGGAGCTGCGATCCGGCACGGGTTCGATTCCCACTTGGGATGATTACCTGGTTGGATTTTTTCCGAAGTTTTCCCCAACCGTATGACAAATGTCAGGTAATCACTGCTGTCACCAATTCCACCAACGCTAAATAACTTCGCAGTTGATACAGCGTCATTATTAACAAAGGAAAAAATGCATGTATAAAAATGACAATAGAAACAATCATAACAATAGTTCACAACCTATTGATATGTCCATAAGTCCTACACACGCGATATGACATTGATGTTATATCGTGTACAGTTCATGCATTTTGTCAAGACACTCGCGATGTGCAGTACGGGAAGAACGTTTCGGTGGAGAGGGTAGGAGTAGAAGGGAAGGTCGGGCGTGTGTCTACCGAGTTCAAGGCAAAAACTAACCCATTCCCCTATAATTCGTAAGTAGACTCATCCGATCTCGTGCGCAGCACTGTAGGAAGAGTGGGGGAATGTCTTGACAAAATGCATGAGCTGTATTAATTAACTTAACAAAGATAATGTTGAGTAGTTTTGCAGAAATATCATTAGAAATTTCGATGGGAAGACTACAAGGAATCGAATAACAGGAACACAGACCGTAAAAAGGTACAATTCTAAATGCGAGAGAAAGGAATGGCGGATTATTCGGAAAAGTTAATGTAATTTTTAATGAAATGACGAACTATAATTGCAAGGTGGGTCACAAAGTTTCTATGTTCTTCAAGCAAAAACAAGGCGGTTAAAATAATATGGTACACTATTCTAATGTGTCGATGCCAGAGGGTTGCCTAATTAAGCAATTTGTTACAATTATAAAAAGCTTTTATTTTGCATCCGCTTTTGATATGTCTTCCGGCCAAAGCAGAATAATTTTTTTTAACGTTATGACATGCTTCATATTAAATTTTTATTATTTCACCAGAAGTATGAACAAAAAGCTTGCGTAAATAATACATGTTTCCTTCATATATTTAATTAAATTTTTTACGATTTAAAAGTTTACAGAAAAAGAACTAAAAAGTAAATGTTAACATTTCGAAAAAACTAAATTCTTTCAATATTAAATATGACATTTTCAATATTGAAAATATTGATATAAAATTATGTTTGATTAGATAAAATATTAACTCATAAAGGAGAAGAGGGAAGGAAATCCGGGAAATAAGAAGATTGGCATTGGACCGGGAGAGATATAAGAAATGGGTGGAGGACCCAACGCTGCAAGGCACAAGAGATAGATAAAGAAGAATAAGAAGAAGAAGATAATTGATCTTCAGTAAATTGTTTTATTACAATTTATATTTATATTGAAAATAGCTTATTGCAAATGTATAAAATTTTATGGAGGATGATGAAGAAATTCGATAGCATATTTGTAAAATACCACTTAATTGTAGACATTTAACACTTAATATATCAAAGCGTGTTATTATTGCATTGAATTATAGCTTTTATCTAACTTTATAATATTTTTTTTTGATAGATGGATTTATTGAGCAATATTACACATAAGCCTACAGATGTACTATATTATCAGAATTTTCTCTTAAATCCATTGCAGTCTTCTGACCGTACGTGCTGTATAAAACAAGGTCTACTTTGTAGGTTTCACACCCCCTCACCTATGATTAGATCCAACCACTCTCGAAAGAACACGCAGATAAAAATGAAAATGGCACGAAGGAAACACATTATATAATATATCCTAACCTAAAACAGGCATAAAAGTGTATACTTGAGCAGTTACTATTATCTCTTTGTCAGTTCGCATCACGAACTTCAACAGCTGAAGTTCTAATTTATCTCGCCTTCTAGAGGAACAATCCAGTCTTTTGTTCGCAATCTCTATTCCCCATGAGGTCAAGACATGCAAGCGAACTCCTATTCTGACTTAGCATCGATGGTGATAGATATTTTCTCTGGATATGTTCCGATTCGACAAACTGGAATAAAATATGTCTCCAGGAGTCCTTTTCCCCGCACAGTGGACAAAGGCGCTCTCCTTCTTCGTTGACAGTTTTATTACCCTTCCATGCCCCCAATCTTAGCCACGCTAAACCTGCTCTACTGTTTTTGTTACAAGAATTTATGTAGTTACAACTTCCCCAGTTAAGCTTAGTATATTAGCCCGCATAGGCTTATACCCAATAAAATACGTGGGTATGTAATGTAATATAATTAGATGTTTGTGTGTGTATGTAATGTAATGTATGTTCAGTTCTAAAGTAAAAGAATGAAATGATAATTGGTGACAAAATGAGATTCATGCCTATATCTGTAGGTATTACAATTTTAGGCAAGAAAGGGAATGAAGAGATTTTAATAGAACTTCAAAATACAGCAACTACCACTTCAGGTCAAAATTGAGAAACCATGTCGAAAAATAATTCACCTCTTGAGTTGGCAGAACGAAATTTTTAATTAGAGATTAAGGCGGAAAAGAACTTCAGAACTATGAAACTACTTGATTCGAGTTTGCAATGGGTCTACCAGGTCCAGTGTGTTAGTTGCGTGGTGATGGTAATTTCGCCTCTACCATTTACATGTCTAGTGTCTATGTTAGGCCTACTATATTTAAAAAAGGAATATATTATTCAAAATTCTTTTTGATAATGCTGAAAACTTCTACGCTGAAATATAGGTTCACAAATCGGCACGTTCAAATGAAACTTTTGGTTGAGTATAACGGTGTTATAAAGAACGAAAGTCCGTGTAATTTATTTTTATGAAAATATTAATTTAAATTGAACGTATTTCCTGCCCCTACCGCATTTATTTCTTGGCATCGCTATCATATATCCCAAATTTCCAAAGGGAATTAACCTGTCTTTCTACAGGCGCTGTATTATATTATCCATAAGTATGTTCTTGTGGATTACTCTTTTGAAAGATAGATATTTAGCATAAACTGATAGGTCGAGGACTTATTTTCAAACTATAATTACTACGACGTTACAGTAATAGCAGTCACACACTATAGGGCTCCTATTATAACCCGGTACTCGCACAGGAGCTGATTTTTCTAACTTTGGTTCTATTCCCGATATGGAATGACATAATGATTGCGATAAACATGATCTTTGGGCAGCCGTCGGCAAATGTGTACTCACGATGACATCACTGGACGCAAGCCGCAATACATAAGATCAGTGCTTTTTTCCTGGAAAAAAGTTAACCAGAACTGTATTACTCGATCACATTATACAACAAAAACGTAGGTTTCAAAATATTAGGCCTACATACCTTATATTACAATAAGTTCCAAACGGAACTCATCGATTTTAAACATAACGGAAATTTTGCGATTTCGAGCTATGGTTTTAGGATCAATAACGGAAGAAGGCAGCACTAGATTGCATGAGTTACTTTTGCACTAACGATAATAATGAGAAAATGTAAAGTCTTGGACTCGGCAGTGGCGGCAATTTTAATTTTCAATTTCGCTTATAAAATATATCTCGTTGGAATATGTAATGGCAAAAAGTTTACCGGGACGCGTTCCGGACCGTTCCGGCTGAAAAAAGCGCTGCATAAGATGTAATATCAATCCAGGAATATGAAGCACTCCGTTCGGATCCCAATGGCGGACTCTCAACACAAGCATCTGACGTAGACTACACAATATTGATTCATAGATTACAGATTATGTTTTATTTCACCTTTACTTTTACTGTGCTACAACAACCTAGGAAAATATGTCACAAATTGCCACTCTTAATACAACTCGTAAATTTTCGTCTGCTAATAACGATCTTTGTTTAAATATTACAAGTTTTCATTCAAAAAACAAGTTAGTGTTCCGAAATACGAGTATATTGAATATTATAGAGCCAAACACAGCAGCTATGTAGGGTAGCGAGAGGCGACCTAAGATACTACTACACATATTTTCTATGGAGAGAATTTTAAATAAATCTAAGCCAGTCTGGTGTGCTATACTGAACATGAATCTGCAAAACCACAGGTGGTAACGTTTTATGTCCTCACTTATTTCCAGCTCTCTTAATAACACTTACTTAATCTAGTAGACTTTTTTAAAGTTGTATTTCGAGTTCCGTGTGTTACTCAGATACAAGTTGCTTTATGTTCAGATTTATTTCTTCTATATATTTCCTTCATGCTTGGAATAACTCTTCTCCTGTTATATTTCCTTTAAGTATAATGACATCGAGCAAATATTCTTATACAGAGAGATCCTTCATAACTCCGCGAGTGAACATTACCAGTTCTACTGTATCAATATCTGTGTTTCTACCTAAAGCGAGAGATTATACCACTGTTTATGCTTCTTTGATTTATTTCTCGTTCAGCTAGTGTTTAAATATCCCTTATTCCCCTTTGTATTGTTCGTGTGGTAATTTCTTATTGTTAAAAACATCAGATTATTCGGGACAAATAATGTTAGCAACTTTATTCAGACATGTTTTAATAAACTGTCCTTCATTATAGCACTTCAATGATTTTGCGATTTCCAAAGCAATAACATAACTTGCATGGAGTTTCCTTCGACTCATATCTTGTTTCATCATATTTTAGTGCCGGAACTATTATTTGAATTTAGTTATTTTATGTTTTAGTTGTTTCGCCTCGTCCAGCCCTACTAAAAGAAAATTATTTTTATACTTATTTTCTACTGTATACATTTCCGTTTACAATTACATTGGAAATGTTCACCCTTAGTAATCAGGTAACCCGCCACTGATAGATGCCTATGTACTTGAGTTGGACGGAAGGGATGGGGTGAAGCAAAGCTAATTTACTGAGCTGCTCCTGCGACGTCACTATTGCTAATGATCACGATGACATTTTTGCCGATCCCTGTCTTAGGGTAATGAATTTTTCGAGGGTTGTCATGCAGCCCTCAACTTATATTTTATTCCTCCAAAACTGCATTTCACAATCAATTTTTCATATATAAAAATTTTATTTCGTCAAAAATGTGTTTAATGCCGGAGCATGAGCTTCAGAGATGATGAGGTAATCAGTCATATTACTACTTCTCTGTTAAATGCTCAAGACTATACCGGTGCCAGTCTCCTGCGTAGGGAACTGTTTACGGTTCTAGACAATAGACTACGTTATTAGTGGGAAAACGTCCCTCTGGCTTGCGGGAATGATCTGTAATATCTAGAGACAAACAGATAACGAAAGAGCGCAAATTGGGTGCGTATTGAGAGAATACAAGTTTACTAAGCCGAGTGCTTTGATGACGTCAGGGTTGTGAGTGGAGTTACGCTCCCTTTATGCTCATAACTCACTGGTGTTGGATATGATTTCGTAGCATTTATTTACCTTCTTCGGTAGTTCTTTGGTTAATCTCGTACGTCTACGCTTCCTGGTACTTTTCCTAACTTCCTCCTTTAGTTTTTCACATTCATCCAGTTCACACCTGTGGAGTAACGGTCAGCGCGTCTGGCCGCGAAACCAGGTGGCCCGGGTTCGAATCCCGGTCGGGGAAAGTTACCTGGTTGAGGTTTTTTCCGGGGTTTTCCCTCAACCCAATCCGAGCAAATGCTGGGTAACTTTCGGTGCTGGACCCCGGACTCATTTCACCGGCATTATCACCTTAATTTCATTCAGACGCTAAATAACCTAGATATTGATACAGCGTCGTAAAATAACCCAATAAAATAAAAAATAAAACATTCATCCACATGTCTTCAGTTCTTTATTTGAGCTTTTACACTACGTACGGTATTTCTTTGCTTCCTACCGTAATTCTTCCCATTCTTCCATACTTCTTTCCTTAATTTCGAAACATTTATTTATCTGTTTACTAAAACATCTGTAAGATATGTCGAAAGCAAATAAGTCGCGGAATATAAAGTTGTAGTTATTTGTTGAAGACTTCGGAACTCAACATTTATCTACGTCCAGTTTTATCAAGAGAAGAATACTTTTATTTTACAGTAAGTCCAGTTTCCTGAATTTTATATATATTTTTGTTCCGCAACTTTAAGAATTTATATTAGATATTACGTTGCAAAACAGAATAAAATAGAGATGTATTGGTATCATATTTCAAGTTCATTCCTGCCACACACGAGTTGTAGAAAGCAATTTTTCGCAGTGTAAATACTATCTAACAGAATTTCGGAAAAGGTTCATCTCTCAATCCCTGATTATATATATTGTTGTCCATTGCAACAAGTGCAACCATGAAGATGGAGAAAGTAGTGCAAAGTAAAATAATGCACTTTTTTACATATGGTTAACTGTATACTTTTTTGTAAATATGTGTATTATAATGCTCTAAAACATTGAATTTTACATAACTTATTGCAAATAAACGTAGTAAGGTAAAATGTAAACAGAAGGTGGTTAACTTAATATTTTAAAGAGCATACACGGAACACTAAAAGTATGTCGCTCTAACGAATATACCACCAAGATTTGTTGTGCTTCTGACTGTATGAGGACAGTACACTGCACTGCCTTACGTGCTACTCGTGGTTATACCTACAGCTGATGCTGCAGTTAACCTTGGGGTTTACAAACACCAAATGCGCTCTCTACAGATAACTATCGAGTCTATCTTAGTAACATCACAATTTAGTATAAATAGTCACGAAGCTTGAGTTGTGAGGGTGCTAGAAACAATAGACTGTGCCGGTACCATTTCGAATTGTCTGTAATGAGGCGATAGTAGCGATCCTAGTGGTTAGCAATCATCACTGGATGCATATTTACTACGTATTGAGCTTCGTGACTGTATATAATAGACTGTGGTAAAACCATCCGAGCTGAGAACCCATTCGTAGAAATTCCTATCATTTAATTTCTCTCTCCTATCATCAGTGGTATAATGGTTACATTAATTGTCAACGAGCGTTCAAACCCGGCTATGGATTCTTGAAGGAAAATAAAAGTCCTTGAGGTTAAAAAACTGTCTTCGGAAAATTGAATAAACAGCAACAACAAAAAGACGGAAGGCAATGTGAGATATTGTTTCTTAGATTTGCGTCATGTAGAAGGACCCTGAATGATAGGACTTCAGGTAAAATTTATAATTTCTAACATTTCCTGTCATCGTTAAGAATTTCAGAAAATTCTCCCGTATATTTTGCTTTAGTGACTATTTGCCCAACCTCCAGCTCTAATGCATGTATTCATAGATCTCATCCTCCTGAGAATTGGACGCATAACGGATCAGCTCTCTCAGAGCAGAAGAACTTATATTTTACCCTTCGCACGAACAGATAATTATTGCAAGAAAACTAAAATCGATTGAAGTAGATTAGAGAGACTGAGTTCACTTTTTGCCTTTTCACGCATGGTCGGATATTGAATTAATGTTGCAGCGTCAAATTTGATGAGCGCTCTTGAGAAATGCATGTGCTCAGCAGTGTGTCTGGGGAAATGACACATTTAGTGTTGGATGACAAGTCTGTGTACTCGACAAATTCATCCGCCCACGCGGTGGTGATGGATGTGGTTTAGCAGACGACATTGTGGGGTCAAAGATCAAAATGGCAACGTGTCTGCCCTTTCCTCATACTCCACCCGCCACCCCTGGCGGCATCAGTTTACACTTCTGCTTTGTAGCGTTTGGACATGGTGCTAAAATAACAGCAACATGCTTGCCACCCTTATCTCACTATGCATCACGCTCAACACTTGCACCATAAACTGGGGAGGAGACTTCGTACTGCTGGGAGAAACCCCGCAATGTACTCACATTCTATTTAAATCTAACAGGATTTTGAGCACGTAAAAATCCTTGGGTTTTATTTTGCAAGGCATATCTCACACTAGAGAAAACAAGCTTCGTAACTATAGTTTTATGTAACAAGTTTTATCTAACCAGTTGCATGTGCCGTCTTGAGCACATTTTTTTTAATTTGATATCCTGTAACCTCATTTCTTTAATTGCACCCAGATTATATAGCAGACATATTTCTTTAAGTTATGTCTTGCCATAACTTTTTAATGACAAGTTGTAGAGAAATATAATTCTGTTGATGGAATGTCATCACCAGGGAGCTCATTTGTTTTCCCAAACGTACAGCGGATTGAGTAGTTTCTTCTTGAATATCTATTACGTCACGTAAATACATAAGCAGATACGCATAGACTATGAATGACTACAATCATAGATCATATATGTAGCAGATAGCTCATCCTTCTGATAAAATCGTCAGCACTTTGTAGACAACAACCGCCAGGATCGCCACCCGTCCGCCGTAAGCGAACACGAGATGGCAGCACAGTCGCTAATGCAATTCAAATGGGAGTTATGACGTGACTCCTTATGTAACAACTAGATGGCAGCACAGTAAACCTGACAAAAGTTGTTACCGTCAAAGCCTATAAGGCCGAGCAATATGGGTATATGATATAGGCTACAATACAGGCACCCCATCGTCAATCTTGTTTATATAAAACACCAAGTTACGACTACAGTGTAATTTGATTCTAATACTGAATAAGTTGCATTTTCATTCAGATTTTTGTGTTAAAATTACTATAAATTATTTTAATTTATCAATCTCTGTTAAATTGTATTTCATTTAGATCTGCATTTTTAAAAATAATTTTATAAGTGGGCTCGTCTTTGAACATTCCTGACAATGTGAAACAAACACTTAAAATATCCTCCATAAAAACTCTGGCTATTCTCAAATGCGTGACATCAAAGGTACTATAACTTCCAATAAGATAGATGAAATAAGATCATTAAAGAACAATGATGTAATGTATTATAATTATGCCCCTGTAATGTTATGTGAATAGAAAGAACATTCACTTTAAACAAATTTTATATGACGTTCGTAATATAATTGCATTTCATAACCTCAGAATGTATTTTTGTTCACTGCAACGGGATAGTTTTGATAAATGAATTATTATTATTATTATTATATATATATATATATATATATATTGTGTCCCTGTAACGTCATGTGACGCAGGAAGAACATTTTCTTAGCTTAAACAAATTTTTACTGGCAATTATGGTAAAATATATTAATTTCATAATCTCTGAATATATTGTTTTTGTTAATCGTAATGGAACTGATTTTGATAAATGAATTAATTTTATTGTATATAGAGTATATACAGTTAATGTGTATCATATATGCTATTATGTTTTACAATATATCTTATTATTAATATAATTATATTTTCTGTTATATGTAGAACTAATATTTGTAGAGCGCAAGTTTCGAAGTGTTAGTGCGTTTATTTGGTTAAAAATTAGCTGGACAATTTAGTAGTAATTCCACTTAGAGTTCTCATGCTATATTATTATTATTATTATTATTATTATTATTATTATTATTATTATTATTATTATTATTATTATGTACAGAACTATACATTTCATAGCGTCCTGACGTGATCATTTAGAAACACTGAACCTCCAGGATAGGCCTATACTTCCCTAAGTTGTTTGGGAACGAAAATGTACTGCCTGGTCATCACTTCTCGAAAAATATATTTCTGCTCTCAGCATCATTATGTGTAATATAATAAATTTAGGTTAGATATATCTACAGTATGATTAACCTTTATGACATATTTTTGGTTTTAGAATGTTTACTATAATATTTACATAAGAACTGGTGTAATAAGCTATTGTTTTAATATATGTTGATTACAGTTTTAAAGTTTTCGAACTCTACCACTCAATTTGGTATATTATAAGAATGACAACTTTGTAATAACTTTTTAGAGCCCGGATTTATATACATTTATAAGGATTTAAATATGTATGGAAGTATGTTTTATAAAATTTTAAAATATTCACTATAATATGCAATAGACATTTCGAAAAATAACACATCGTAAATATTTATACTTTTTAATGGAATAAGAATCGGGTAGTTTCTAAAATCTCAATGCATGTATAATTTGTTGAAACTTGTGAAAAACCTTGCAATTGCAATAAAACACAGTTTCACAACTAACTTGAGTTCTACATTTTACCATCATTAAAGATGAGAATTGCAGGAACCGATGAATGCCATCTTCATGTCTTTCATGACCAAGCTCCTACGTCTATCAGAAAACAAACTTTTGTACACTGAGAATGACCTCTCCACATTACAAGAAGTCAAATTTGCATGGGATAAAGTGCATATTTCTTCTTGTGTTAACTCCTATTTCAAACCTGTGCTTCACCACGTAACAATGTTGCTTTTATACAAAAACAACGGTATCAAGAACTTTTTACAAGCATTGATTGAAGTTTTCCAGAAAGGTTTTTTTGTAATATCGTATGTTTCATTATCAAAAACATTTTGAACTAAGGACAAGGACTCCAGCATGGAGAATACTTTGATTCCATTTTGTTGTTTTGGAACTAAAACAAATGACCTACACATAACGCCTTGTTTCCACAGGGCATGACTCATTCTTTATTTATTAAGATTCGGCGAAATGCTGAATATGCCACTTTTTGTGTTACAAAAGATAATATGCATTGGAATTATGTCAAGAACATGCAATTTTTGTACTGAAATGGGAAAATAATATGCATATAATGTGAATAAATCTTAAACTGTGCAATCATATTCACTAACAAAAGCGTATCAATTAAGTGATAACTAATCTGATGATAATCGAAGAAAATCATATCTCTCTATGTTAAGTTAGTTTGCATGCAATATGCAGTTTGAATATAAATCCAGGCTGTAGTAATAATAATCCTATGAAATTAAACATTCCGTCATTCGGTCGATAGTGCTCAGACATTGAAATAGTATATTTATTTAAATACATATGTAAAATTTGAATTTAAACAAAGTTCCCATAAAATAGGGGTTGTCCTGAAGGACAAAGTATAGCAAATATTCAAGTATTAGTAAATGCGTAAAATTTTCGTGAGAAATATAATTATTATTGTTGTGCTTTTAATTTATTTTATATGTGTGATTTCTCAGAAGATAGATTGAATATTTTAGAGCTGTCAAGTCTTGGCCAAAGAGGATTCAAGATTGAACTCTTTGCAGAAATAAATATTTTTTTTGTAATCGTGCCTCTAGCACCCACTAATAATCCAATAATTTCAACAGATTGAAAATTACACATAGCAAATATACAAGTATTAGTAAATGCGTAAAATTTTTGTGAGAAATACAATTATTATTGTTGTGCTTTTAATTTATTTTATATATGTGATTTCTCAGAAGATAGATTGCATATTTTAGAGCTGTCAAGTCTTGGCCAAAGAGGATTCAAGATTGAACTCTTTGCAGAAATTAATATTTTTTTTTTTTGTAATCGTGCCTCTAGCACCCACTAATAATCCAATAATTTCAACAGATTGAAACTTACACAATTTTAAATAATAAGGAACAGTTGGACCATAAATTTGATTCTTCTCATTGTTTACATCTTCCGGTTGAGTTGTATTCAATTCAAAGCATATAGTAGGATCTATTATATAGCCTGTTATGTTGTTAAAGGCTAATAGTGATGGTAGTATTGGTAGAAATGTTTTTATATTATTTAAAATTGATTTCAAGTGCAGAGGTTACTCAGTGTCGAAATTCAAATTGGGCAAGAAATGACCAACAAATTTTACATGGCGCACTCTATCGGAAATAGGGTTCCTCTACGTGCCGTTAATCTACGTTCCCGGACCCACTGCTTTACTTAACTGTCGAAGAGACCATGTTAAGTATTTTACCGCCCTCGACCGGATCTCAAGCCGAGAACCTCGAATCCAAGGCTAGCATAGTAACTATTTTACAATTAAAGGCCACTGAAAATTATATCACGATCAGTTTATGTAACATAATTTACCACTTAAAACGTTAGTATTGTGAAATTTAGATTAGACATTTTCATCAAATTGAATTTTATTAAACTGGATTGATTGAAATTCACAAGGTAAACTTTTCAAATCATAAAATCGAAACACCGACTCCAAGGGTATGATTTAACAGGGGGAATGAGGGGACTTCCCCCCTTTGGAAAGTTATCCCCCTCTCATAAATTCATATTAACATCCCTGCCAGGGATAACTTCTATCCCCCTTCACAAAATATAATTGTTTCAATACGAGTGTACTTCATAAAGTACAATATAAAGTAAGCAAAGAAAATAATATTGATGTATTATCATCACCGGCAAGCTGATAACAATCAATAACTTAGGAATTACACATCTTATCTTAAGCCTGCTCATTGATATAATTATTATTATAATCATGTATGTATGTATTTATTTACACTGCAAGTGGGCAAGCACCCGGTGGCAGTGGTATATACAATATTAACAATACACAATAAAATGATAAGCAATACACAATAAAATCTACAATACACAATATAATTTACAACACATATACAATTTTATACACAATACAATAAGAATACACAATACAATTACAATAATAATAAAACATAAAATAAAATACCTAATTTTACAACACAACCTACATAATTATGTATAGGTCCTACATAATTTTCAATAGTCTTTCACTTTACTCTCATCTCATTCCTTGTAGTGGCACTATGACGCATATCACTGACACTTTAGCACACATTTCACTGACACTCTGTAACACATTTCACTGACACTATAGAACACATTTCATTAAGAACACATTTCATTTATCATGATGTAAGACAAGCAACTCAGTGCGACAAGCGTTGAGCCGTATCGAATGAGGATAATAATAATTTTATGTATGGTATTCTCTATCTAGGATTCTATCCCCCACATCAGAAATCTTAATTCGCACCCTGCCGACTCCTCTGGAAATTGGTACACACAACAGGAACAGCAATGAAATTTAAAATACAAAGTAGGGTATAGTTTCTCTTTCGAATTGTAAGGCAGAAATTTCAGCAACCAAAACTAGCTTCAAACGTGCATTTGATTATTGTTTCTGTGAGATTGTTTAAACACATGTTTGATGTGGCTATCCTTGAATCTGTAAATCATGGTAGGGTAAAGAAGTGCATATGTATTCAGTGTTCGATGTAACCGCAACGCTAAGTTCGTAAGATGAAAAATTTGTCGATTACTTTTTGTCAGCATAAGTTAACACTGGATTCAATGTGAGTACAATAGTATGTTTTGAATACGACACTAAGTTCATAATATGTCTTGTCGATAGTCGATATCGTGAAATAGAATTTACGCGAATCTGCCTCTACTTTAGTACATGATACGAATTTATTGTCATTTGTGATAAGATTACTAATTACGCCTAATAGGTTACTCTTATACCATTATTTTTGTATTTACAGTTTTTTTTATTGTTGACTAATTTTTAGATATCACGTTAAAAGGGTGAACAATTCTTCATACAATATGTTATAGGTATTCATTGTGAGCACAATCAGTTTGTAGGATGGCAAATTCTTCACAAATTGTTCAATGTGAGTACAAGTGAATCGTTTATTCTAAAAACACCACAACCAACATTTTTTTACAAAATGTGTTTTTTTTTTTTTTGTGGATTTTGATTACCAGCATGAATGCGCGTCTTTTAATATAAAAACCCTATACCTAGCATGACTGTAACATGTAAAAAATTGGACAAGAAATATGCATTTATTCTAAAAACCCCACAACTTACATCACATTTGGTGTTTTTCAAATAAACAGTCTGCCACACTAGCTGACAGCATCACTGTAGCACCCAACAGCTGATTTCAATCACAGCCGGATCAGTATTTTGTTCTATCTATTGCTGATTAATTCTTTTCCTTATTATTATTATTATTATTATTATTATTATTATTATTATTATTATTATTATTATTATTATTACTACTATTATTATCTTTTTGGGTATTTGGTTAAAAGGTGGTTAGTTCAAGTGATAAAAATGTTGCTAATGAGAATTATTGAGAACTCGCATAAGTTCAAGGTAAAACGAGTCGTAATGATGTGGTTAACTTCAAAGCTTGGTGGCGAAAATTTTATAAGCTATCTAGCATGTCTGATTCATCTTATGGCCGTGGTGTATCAAAGGATAAAATGGTGAGTGAGTTTTTTCACTGCAATGAACAAAAAGGTAAAGTTCTTTGTAAAGAGTTCATTGGCAGCATTGTACCGGCAGAAGTATTCACTATTCTAATTCCTGAGAAAAGTATTTGTGCTGAAAATTTACAGTTTGAATTGTCAACAGACCTAGCTTATAACAGCCTGACGCTATCAAACAATGTTAAAAAAATGGAGGACCTTAAGAAGATTTCCCAGTACATACCAGATGAAGTGAAAGATTCTACACAGAACTGTACACATGGCCTACCAACAACAAAGATAGTAATGACAGTGGAAGCGAAGACTAGAAAAATAATAATTCCTGATAAGAAAAATATCTGTTGCAACAGAAAATTTTTTTTTTTTTTTTTGTGATTTTATACTGTAGTTTTTACATAGACTATAAAGTTTGTTCATACTTACTTTCATTCACTCTGATACTTGGAAAAAGTCAATGCTTTGCTTAGTTTCAGTTTGTTTGTTGGAAAAACCCCATAACATCCTGATTAATTTAATTTTTGGGGGGACTTTATTATAAAACACAATTAATGGTGAATAAACCTCATATTTAGCAACTAATATCACTTGTTAAATACATTTTGACAATAAAAAAGAAAAGTAATGAAAATAAACAGTTTTTATTGATTTCCCAAAAGTTCTGTTTTTGTCACTTGTGGGTTTTCAGAAATAAACGATTCAAGTATGCTTTGAATACGACACTAAGTTCACATTACATGTCAATAGAGTAAATGATATCGTGAAATAGAAGGATTTTTTTATTAATTCGTTTTAGAATTGTTCTTCTATTTTGGTACCAGGTAAGAATTTGCTAGCTATTAGTGATGAGATTACTAATTACACCTAAAAGGTTATTTTTATACCTTTATTTTTGTATCCACAGTTTTGTATTGGTGGCTAATTTTTACAGGTCACTTTTTCTCTGCAGTGTTTCCCTTGTGTAAACTTTCAAGAGGAGTTTCGATCTGAAGTTTTGAAAGGTTCCCTTGTCAGTGTGAGAGACGCCTCAGGAATTTTATCCTCGTCACGGTTTCGTGGTGTTTACTCTTTTAAGGAAAATTCAACCTCACACACCAGACATACAGGTGCGGAACTTTTGTATTGTATAGTTAGAACAACGATTGTCTACAACAGTACAGTTCAAATTGGCATCGTACAGACATCCACGCCCGAGGCGGGATTCGAACTCACAACCGTAAATCTACATTGAATAAAACTGCTTGTAACGTTATATTGCCGACAGATAATATGTAATTATTAGTTTTTATTAAGTCGCAGGTATCTTTCAGTGAAATATCCGTTATGCCTTCCGGATGCCATTAGCATTTTCCAGAAATATGTTTATAGAACATCATACACGTTTTCTAGAATGTGATATGTTATTCAGTATTATTAATGGCTGCCCTTGCTTTTCATTCATCATGAAATACATGTTGAATGTAGTTCATTAGATCTGACGGATTTTTTAATGATTGGATTAGCGATAGTGAGATGGTAATTCGGCTACTTAAGTCACAGCGTTGGCTGTGAGATTTACATTCGCCTTACAATTGGAATCTCCATTTTGTCCAAGAGAGGTATGAACTCTTTCCCGGGCACAGTCTCGAACAATTACGAAATTCATTTTTACTAATGCGTCTCTATAGATCTCAAGTTGTCTATGCATTTCGTTTTTTTTTTTTTTACCATATACCCGTGTGTGTGTTTTTTTTGTTTTGTTTGTGTGTTTCTTTTATGTCACTTGTGGGTTGCAGACCTGTCTTCGCACAGTTGATTAAACAATTATAGGCATCCAACAAGGAAAACTCAGTGCGCAGAAACCAGCGAGCGTGACTGTCTCACGCAGATGATGTATGCTCCCGTTCCTAGCATGCTCTCACGCCTACTGCAGGGAAGGGGATAAGAAAGGTAATTATAGCATGCGCGCCGCGAGGAGTACGAGCTGAGTTTTGCTTGTAGGATACCTATAACAATGTGGTAAGGCACCTTAGAAGTAGACGTCTACCTGAGGAATTTTATATCAGGAACAGGTTACTTTAAAACTACGACATGGGATCCATACCTTCAACTCATCGCGAAGGAAGCTAAACTAAATATTTTATCGCCCGTGAAAATCCATCGCCCTCGACAGAATTTAAAATCCGCGAACGTCAAATCCAGTTCCTTGATCATGATCATGGAGGGCTGTTTTGTTTTTGAAAAAACCGCTGTAATTAAGTTAATGTTAAATAAATAACAAAATATACACGACAAGCGTTGATATTTGACCACTCTCTTGCCGTACAAAGAGTACCTCATACAAAATAGAAGTGATTCTCTTCACCAGAAAAAAAAAAATTATTTCCTACCACAAAGACAGAAATAGTCTCAATAACCAAACTTTCAAAGTCTTTAAAAATATTTATTTACGTCCCCGAAAAGGAATTCAGGAGGTGAACGTAAAGTCGAGCAATTTTTTTTTTAGAACTAATAAAATTTGGACTATAATACTTATAAAATTTCGGTTACTTTATACATACCAGAACCAGTAATCGAAAATCGTTATCGATTTTTTTTTGTGTACACTGACGTTCAAACATATCCGAGCCGACTAATCGATAGTGATCGATAATTTGTTGGTGTAAATGTGGATTCGTTAGTTATTGCTTCTATGAATAGATGGCGAAGATAATAGTCACTGTTGCCAATTGTAGATAAATATTCCTGCATTATGGAATTTAATTTTTCATCCCACTCATCTGATTGTAAAACAACACTGGGTTTAGCTGGAAACCGCTGATATTGTCAATTATGATAATAATTAATGCTTAATCTGCATAATCATTTTCTCTGACACTTTTTAACTGTCCCAGTAATGGTGACGCCTATTGAGAATTAGCGGAACTCTTTCAAAGTTTGTCAATTTTTTATATATTTGGTTCTGACATCCCGTAGTTGGAAAGTTCGCTTACACGATCATAAAATCGTAGGTCGGAAACCTATGAACGTCAGTGTACATGTCAAGCTTATGTTTACGCAGAATGTTATTCATTGCGATTGGTCAGAATTAGTTCCGTGTATCCAGTGTGGATATTTACATATGGATCTGCATATCTAATATTTGAGCTTAGAATCAGTCATTAGTAGAAGAATGTGTAGTGGCGGTGGTGGTGGTGGTGATGATGATGATGATGATAATAATAATAATAATAATAATAATAATAATAATAATAATAATAATAATAATAATAACAATGGTTTAATTTAAGTGAAGTGATGTCATTTTTCATTTTGATTCAATTTATAACTTTATCAAAATTAAAATTATTATAACAATTTAAAACAGAAAAAATTATAACTTTATAGTATTTAAATAATGACAATATATGATTTTTCATCTTTATTTTGCATTATTAGGTTACTGAAGTAATGCATTTTTTTTTCTAAAAATAAACATGCCTCAGTTATTGCCAATTAATTTTGCTTTCCCATCCGTAGCAGGCAAATTTCACATTATGTGCATTTTTATGCCATTAAATACGTTCGTTTTAACCTTGAAGTGTGCCAAATAGTAGACAACTAACGTTGGAGTAACATATCTATGTAAACAGTACTCTTTTTATTTAATTCACAGGAACGAAGCCTCATAAATATCTGCATGAATTGACTCCATTTACAGTATGTCTCATTCTAATGAATATATTTAAAAACCATGAAGATTTAAAGATTTGTGTTGTTGTTACTGTTTAGTCAACTGTCCGAAGACAGGTTTGAACCTCACCAAGTGATACCAAGAAGGCACCAATTATGAGGCAACTAGGCCAAGAAATAATGGGATAGGGTGGCCAGTTCCTTTCCCCATCCATTGCATACATCGCCGATTAGCTACATTCCAATAATCAGACTTCATTTGTATACAAAGAATTGTTCTTTCTTTGACAAATATTGTCAAATGAGATGTACTGTACTGCCTGATAATAAATGTACATATCAGCCAGAACCTCAATCAGAGGATAAGTTTTGTGTGTTAAACTTAAATAATATTTTAAACAAAGTGAAGTGTTAGTAACTTTATTTCCCATACAATGAAATATATTCCTCCTTTCAAACAGTGTAAGTTAATAAAATATCTGCGTTCTAAGAAAAGCAAGTGGGCGTCAGGAAACGTGAGAAAAGCCTACGTGATTCCGAGCGCACTTTTATGACCTTTTCTCGATGGGTGAGCTTAGAATCGAACTACAGTATCCATTTTATCCTCATCGTGTTGTAATGCTACATAACGCACACATCTTAATTTATCACTTGAAGATACATGAAATAAAGTGTATTCTAGTCTAGTACTTTAGTCCGATTATGCATGCACGCTGACATTGAGTGAATACCCACCATTGAGCACGTGCACGGTGACAGTGGCGTATTCTGTCGGCGAGATTGAACATGTGTAATTGCCACTGTCCGTCTTGTTCACGCGAGCCACAGATAGAGAACTATTAGCTCCCTCTTCCATTAGGTCTGTCTTCACACTGAAAAGGAAGAAATGAATAATTAGTATTCAGAGAGATGCTGAAAATGTAAATAAGAGTACGTAGTTTTATATGACACAGTTTCTGAGAATTCTGTGCTTTTATTTTATTTGCGGTATCTGGTGTAATTTAATTTGTAAGTGTAAGTAACAGATAAGTTTTCTTTACATCCTCATCTGAAGGTTGCAGTTTAAAAATGTTATTCATGTGGATGAAGATTAGTTAAAAGTAGACTGAGTGTACCAGAGGAGAAATAGAAAGTTTTAAGACGTCTGTGCCATGAGCAGTATTGTAATTTTTAATTAGATACAATTATATTGTTAACATTGAACGGAAAGAGTTGTGGATAACGAATAAATAATATACCCTTTGAATGAAGGATCATTATTAAAGTTTAAAGAGTTTACACCAGCCTTTCCTTTTGCATGTTTTGAGTTTTGCAAATAATTTTTCCATTCACTTTTTTAATGAATGTATGAAGGAAATAACATTCAATGCACTGAATAATATAATAAATTAAAAAGAATGAGGAATTTCAAAGTTCCGTAACTTACTATACGCGAAAACCGGCACGTACAATAAGCCAGGAAGTTTGAGTAATGAAACTACAATTGTGTTGGTTTGAATGTTTTAATTTCCTTTCAGTTTACAAATGGAGAGTATAGGTCTATGAGTAAGGTAAGAGAGATAATTAACGATTTACAGAGTTATACTAAATGCCGTCTTCGAAGATAGTGCGTGCTAGACCACATCAAAACATGTATAAAAAATAGGAACCAATGCTCTATCTTGCAATTTTTTTTTCCAAATTTCTAATGGGTCAGATATTATTTCCGTGGAAAACGCTTTTCCCGCATGTCCTCGTCAAACATCTCGCACTTTCAAATTGCACTTAATCATTCCAAGCATCGCGCACACAGGTTTGCTAGGATTTAGTTCAATGCCGAGCAATTGGTGGGTCGCGCAGCACACTTTGAAAACGGCGCCTGCTTGACGTACGGAATGTAAACATCACGTGCTTACTTACTTCACAATGCGAAACAGATACGCATTGCAACATCACATTAATCTGTGACATTGCACAGAGATCCCACAGTACAGTACTTGAAAGCAAATCAGCTACAATTATATCCTTCGAAGTTCTTGCACTGAGACCAAGAAATCCCACTATTTCAGGGACAGGTACATATGGCACACATCACATCGTTGTTATGTTCTTGGCATTTAACTCCAATTACTACGCGTTATGGATCAAAAGTAACTACGGCCCCATTTGACTTCTAGGTATTGCCTCTAATATCTTCAAAAAACAATCATCACACCGTGACAGTTATTATCTCGAATTTCATCGCCACAGTACGGTATCCTCCACCACGCTTCGTCTTCGAAGACGGCATTTAGTATTCACTCTGTATAGTTTCTCTTAATATGCAGCAGCATTCCGAAAATAGTTACAGCTCACAACAAACTGTTCACCATGATTAATTCAAAGTATATATATATATATATATATATATATATATATATATATATATATATATATATATGTGTGTGTGTGTGTGTGTGTGTGTGTGTGTGTGTGTGTGTGTGTGTTTGTTATCTCTTCAGAACTCGCGATTACAAACCAAACGAGTGTTGCACAGGTTTGCAGCTGCCCTTGACGTCCAGATATAACTGAGAAAGTCCGCACGGCAGGGATAATAATTTTATACACAATTTCGTCGCCTTCATGCTCATAACGAGGAAAGGTCACATCATTGGATACATATGGATCGTAAGCGGAGGCTAAGAAGAAGAAATAAAAATAGGAAAGACTGGATAATGCTAGTTTTGCAGCGAAAGACCTACCATTTGACGGAAAACTGTGTAAGTATATATAGTGAAAAATTACGAGCATAGAGAACAAATTGGGAAGCTCACGTTAGTGTACATGAAACAAACGAAATATTGCTAAAATGGCAATGTATTACGACCATCAAACAAAATAATGCATTGCATAAAATGTAATTGAAATATTTTTTTAGATTCTCAAATGGACCATTACACTGAATACATGTGTAAATAATGGTGACAAAGATGACATTTTGGCCACACCTGTGGAGTAACGGTTAGCGCGTCTGGCCACGAAACCAGGTGGCCCGGATTCCAATCCCGGTCGGAGCAAGTTACCTGGTTGGGGTTTTCCCTCAACCCAATATTAGCAAATGCTAGGTAACTATCGGTGCTGGACCTCGGACTCATTTCAACGACATTATCACCTTCATTTCATTCAGATGCTAAATAACCGGAGATGTTGATATAGCATCGTAAAATAACCCAATAAAAAAAGGAGATGACATTTTCATCTTTATTGGCATACATAAATTTATAAGCTACCTGGAGGTATTAAGGCCCAGCATGTTATATGGCACACTACCTAGTTTTGCCATTAGATATACACTTTTGCAAAAGATAGCAACAGCTCTTAAGACCTATTTCTTCTTGCATTCGAGTGAGGTAGGCTATAAAGAAATTAGATTCTCGTTCTTGTTTTTAGTTGACTGGTGGCAATAAGTTAGGTATGTGTGATTATTTCTGTTTTCATTATAAAATTTTGCAAAATTTAAGTCGATATTTAATCGTTTTACTGTGTGTTATTAATATAATATTAAATGCACGTTATTGTGTAAACATTAAGAAGTTTGGGGCTATTGTACAACTTTCGCTAATGAATATATGAACACTCCATAAATTAAAATTGGCGCGAAGTAATAGAGCAGGAAATAAGCCCCATGAAATAAATACGTGGAAACGCCCACAAGTTCATAGAAGTCCCTGAACTATAAAGTTCGAACTCTGAATCACAATCTTTTTTGCAAGAAATGAAACAAACGAAAGACTGAAATTCCTAATACAGAAAGAGCATTGGATGAACCATCAACTTCAGGATTTGTAAACATCCAGGGGACGCGGATGTGTTCTGTCTGCGAAGAGAATTGTTGTAGATATACATGGGTGTGTCTCTTGTGAATGTTGGATGCACGTGAATGTGTAGGTCTCACTGAGGAAAAAACTGAAGAATTTTTATGCCCAAATTGTGTTCAACACTTATATTATTTTTTTTTGTGGGCCTTATTATCTGTCACAGCAGGATATAAGGCCCAGCGACAAGATGTTAATTTTCATTGCTCACAGTATTTATGAGTCTGAATATTTATTTGAAGTGACATATTATAGTATAACTATAAAGGTATGCTGTTCAATTATTTTAAAATTGCTGCACGTCTCATTTCAAAGAAAGAACGTTTTATTCCTTAGGTGGGCCTTATAACCCCCCGGTTACCTTAGTTATATTATTCTAACATCAAGCTATAACGGTAAAGCTACATAATAATAAGTGCCAAACTTTGCTTCTTTGCATGTCTGTAGTCACTAAGCTTCTCTCTTGATATTGCGGCTTAATATATCATAATACTGAATTACGTTAAAATTAAGGTGTAATCCTTAATTTCGTAATGGAGAATGGGCACTGCTTTTCCCTTATTAAATGTAAAGGAGTCATGTGGCTTAGGGAATATAGCTCACTCCTAGGACGTAAGAACTGTTACATTTTATATAACATAGTTTGGTTGTGTATCCATTACACAAATAAGTTTCTTTAAGTCGTTTGTTCCTGCTTTCGAGAAAATGTTTTCCGCAAAAATATCATCTAACACGAACTGCAATATAAAAGAACCGCGGGAATTAACTAGAACGAACGCTTGAAAGAATGGCTGCTAAAAAGAAGCGTATCAACGAGTTGAAGAATAGAGACGCATCTGAAGAAATGAATCCTGGTATTAAGATGGCACAACAGAGCTCGTCTTGCTTCTATTCCTTCCATTTTTTCTGTTCTTTTCGCACGTAAGACTTCAGTTATTTATGTCCTCTACGATGTCCTCCAATTAAGATTATTAAAAATGGAAAAGAGCTTTCCGAGAAATGCTCTCATCACTTTGTGAGAATCTTTCCTACAATGGCAACATCAGGAAAAGCCTGTGTTGAATCAGACACTCTGATGTCGTTGAAATCATTCTGCCGGAATCAGAATCCTTTTAAGGAAATATTCTGAAATAAAGACCACGTTTTCCTTCAATACTTAACACTTCACTACAGAAGCAACGTAAATAAGTTTTCTTAGACTTTGAATATATATTTATTTCCAAACCAACTCACAAGTTTCATCAGAATAATTTTCTGAAAGTAGAATATACAGTACCTTCTCGTTTTAATTTCTTCCATCTCACTGATTAGTTATTAGCGCTCTGAAAGTTAATTGAATACGAGTTCTAGTAAATACCGCAACGTGACGTTATTGTAAATTCTCTCAGCTATACAAACTGAGCAGTTATTTATCTCTAGTATTATGTTAGAGCTTAGAAAGATTTTGGAAATTACTGCGAATGCATTCTAAAGTATTATTCGAACTGAGACTGAATATGTTCATGAAATATGTCTATTAGTTATTCCCTTCTATAATGATATTTTCATTAACAGACTGATATTCTGGTTACTTTGAAAATCAAAATACTAGAGCATTCAATAAATAATGGCAGCAATCTGTGAATTAATGCTCCTAGTGGTGACCATTGAAATCTTGCACTACGTAATAGAGCAGCGATTAATAATAATAATAATAATAATAATAATAATAATAATAATAATAATAATACTTTATTGCCAGAACAAATATACATATTGATTTTTTTCATATAAGTACTCTCTAGAACCCCCAGAAAGAGTAAGTTACATACTCGTGCTCAGGGGGCATTCCACATAAGTTATTGAATAACAGAGTAAAAAGTAATAAAAGAAAAAAATTAGAAGAAAGAACACATATCACAATAATTGAACTTTAAATTTTCTCTGTTGACAGCAATTTTTTAATATAATTTTTTAATAAGGAGCATTAGCAAATTGTATGTTTGAGAATTTATCTATTATCATGTTATAAAGCCTTGGGGCGAAGTTGCTACTGTGATTATATGCTACATTTGTAGTACATTTAGGAACTGTCAAGCATATGTTGTCTGATCTTTTAGTTTTATATTTAATTGTTTAATAAATTTGCAATATTGAAAGTCTTGAAGTTGCCATATTTTGTTAATGCAGTGGCTTTTCTGTTTTGTAGTAAACAATACAGTCCTAAATGTACGAACATACAGTAGGTGGTTCATAAAAATCCAAGTTTCAAGAGAAAAACATGCAACTCAGTGCTTTAGGGCATTGCAAGAAGTATATGGGAGAGAAGTCCTACCATACTGAACTATTGCAAGTTGGGTGGAAGCGAGGCATTCGCTTTAAAGCAAGAGTTGACTTCCGAAGAGCTTTAGGTTGATCAGTGAGAGAAATATCCAAATATTCTGCTGTAGATGGAGTCCGTCGTCTTCCAAGAATTTGGTAACATATTGTGGACATGGCAGGACATGGCAGGAGACTATAATTGAAGTATGTAATGTCAAAAGTAACCAAAATAAATTTTGTGAGAAAGAGTAACTATGTTGCCATTACTTTTGGAATGCCCTAGTAGTATTCAGTGACTGACTAACTAATGACTGATCTTTCTACCAAAGAAATGAGCGACTGGACGATTGACCAGTTGCGTGGCGAGGGCTGAACTAACGGATTGAATATAGTAAATGAATGTACTGACTACTTGAATACATTGACTGACTTGTTGGCTGGCTGATTGATTAACTGGATGAATATACAATGTATTGAGTAAATGAGTGAATGAACGTATTGTCTGAATTTACTGACTGACTGTGTGCTGATTAAATATACTGATTAATAAATTAAATGAACTACCTGACAATTAGTTAATTAATTAGCAGACTATTGAATTAAATAGAATGATTAAATAACTGAAAATATTGAATGACTAAATATAGGTACTGATTGCGTGGAATGACTGACTGAATGTGCTGATTAACTTCTTGAATATACATACTGAGTAAATATACTGATTGACTCAATAAATATACTGACTCACTGATTATATTAACTGATTGTACTGATTGACGGAATATAATGATTACCACAACACGTTCTCCACGTATAGTTCACGAAAATATTGCATATAAAAATGCGTTTTATACTGTACATCACAACACAAACGCGCATAACACAGACGCACTGAATATTGACTTGAGCCATGGGAATCTGCCGTAACTAGCGAGAGCATAACGTCGGGACTCTCATCATTCCTTCTCGCCAACAGTTTTGATGGTAGTGGGCGACATGTTGACTCGAACGCTCTGTATATCTGCGGAAGCAGCTCGTTTCGCCAGTTCAGCTGCTCATTCATTACTTGCAACTTCTATGTGTTCTCTGACAGATGATAGACATGTATAATTTCATAATTTTGAAATTCTCACCTTATTTCCAAAGCAGTTCCTCCTGAATTCTCCGGTTGTGCGAATTTTAAGACAATGTCACTTCTTCTGTCTTACAGCAGTCTTCAGTTTTAGGATATGTGAAGTTCGACGTTTATCGAAACCTTTACATAAACTTGACATTGCATATCCAACTCTTCCACTTCTCCAATATAGAAAACTTCAGATTCCTTTGTTACATATAACGTCAGAAAAAAAGTTTCCTCGGTGTCATTTCTTTCTACGACTATTATATCTTGTAGAGTTCCACCTAAACCTGACATTGTAGATGTAGCTCTTGACAGACTGGTGTTCTCAGATTTTCCCATTCTGAGTTGTCATGTGGCTTCATGAAGCCCTAAAGTCAGTCAATTCCAGCAGTTATGTTATTATCTCATGCTTCGATATACTTGCAAGCTAAATGACAAATAATATGGTAATTGACATATATTTGTGTATTCGTGCCATAATTAATCTTAGTACATTTAAGAATATAATTATCAACTATCTGGCACTCTTGCGCCTCAGTGGACACCGATGGCTTGTGTATCGCGAACCATATTTTCCACCTATCTCATCGCCTTCGTAAATTTCTTCATTTCGTAAAATAATGACGTGGAAGACATGTTATACTTTGAAGCTACAACTCTTAGTGGGAGTTCTCCCTCATTGGCAGACCTTGCTGCTTCCTGACCGCCTTCATTGGATAATTCATGCTTGTGCGTTTATTTACGTATGTCCGAACAATTTTTAAGCCTTAAAACAAATATATAATCAATAAATTCATTATATTAAACTTTCAAAACGTTGTTCAGAGTATTGTTATATTAATGTTGTGGAGCTATTTTGAACACTTTTCAAATGTTCCCCCAAAGAATTTTTGAAATGTGTCCCGCATGGTCCTATCAAGTACGACCATTCATTAAAACGAACAAAAAGTAAATATTAGAGATTTACATTAATTTTCGAAAATTGAATTCTTTAGGCTCTAATATTACATAATGAAACGTTTGGAACGTTCATGTTGTCAGAATATCCTTACAAATTCCGAAAAAAAAAAAAAAATGTATAAACTTTCTAAGCATTTCAACACAAGTTCATCCACTAAATTCACACCAATAAATGAAATGGAAGGAAAATGACAGCAAGTACATCAGAAGGACTATCTTCTGCGTCACTACCGGCAACTTAATGAAAATTGTGTTAAGGTGAGAAATTCAATATGTTCTAATGTGCCCCCTGTTCAAATGTGCCCCTTCTCCTCTGTTTTTTTTGTATGACTTCAAGTAAGTGTAATGGAACATTTTTTTCTTTCTATGATTTGTCAATTCAGACAATAAGTTTCATTATTATTATTATTATTATTATTATTATTATTATTATTATTATTATTATTATTGGCGGCCGGGTAGTTCAGTTGGTAGAGCAGCTGGCTACGGACTGGAAGGTCCAAACTTTCAGAACGGCCCCGAGGTTCACTCAGCCTCCTATAAAATTGAGTACCGGGTCTTTCCGGGGGTAAAAGGCGGTCAGAGCGTGGTGCCGACCACACCACCTCATTCTAATGCCGACGTCATGGAAAGCATGGGGCTCTACCTCCATGCCCCCCAAGTGCCTTCATGGCATGTTTTGGGGATACCTTTACCTTTATTATTATTATTATTATTATTATTATTATTATTATTATTATTATTATTATCAGCATTGTCATAACTATCCCTTCATTTTCATTTGCTTTTCTGCGGGATGGTGGTGGAGTTCTCTCAGATTGCAGCTGTTGAAATGGTAATTTACACTTCGCGTCGCGTTGCCTTTATGCCTTCCCTCATGAGTTTGTCACAAGCGACAACTTGTAAGACAGGTAAATGGGGTGTAAGAGGTGGAGGCAGGCGTCCCTAAGCTTCTCCCACCTTAATGCGGTGCTGCGGCGTGACTCGACAAGCCGCTGCGAGGGGGAAGTCCCGCGTTATCGAGTGATGGTGGCTTTCCCATCACGCCTTGCGGTCAGATATCCTTCTGCAAAATTTAGTTCGGGCTTACCTCTTCGCTTGTTGGAAACGGATTTGCTTCTACCAGTGAAGCATAACTCTGGAACTCCATAGATTTGTAGTTCAATTATTAAATGATGCAGGATGCATTATTATTTGAAGGGATAACATATACCGTATATTTCCTGTTAAAGGAACGTTTCGAGTCTCGGAAATTTGAAAATAGAAGCTCAGTCGTACTCCACTCAGTTAATAGTCCCTTTCGGAAAAGACTGGTGTGCGAATCCCTTTGTTCCTTTTGAATTTGAGATACATGTGTAAGTATACAATTGCGTTATTTATTCTAAAATAAAACTCCTCCCTTTTTAAATCCCAGTTTTCAGACACCAAAATTCATAAGATAAAGCTCCTTCCCTTTCAATAATCCAGTTTTCAGATACCAAAACTCATGAGATAATTATGTTCTCTTATTGGACCCCATTATTTAAGTTAGGAAGAACAAATGTTAAGCAGATATGATGAAACTTATACAGTGCTCAAAGAAATTGTTGCATATTATTTTACTGCAAACTTACGATATACGCGACATACATTTTTTCTACGAGAGAGTGAAAAAGTTGCATTTTACTCACTGTTATCAGTGCGTAAAGTTATCCTTTAAAATACTAGTGCGTAAAAAAGTAAGTAATCACTTTACACACTGCTATTTATTTTACGCACTACCAAAGAAAATTAACGTAATATTTATTTATTTATTTATTTAATTATTTATTTATTTATTTATTTATTTATTTATTTATTTATATAACAGGGCAAAGCCCCAATTACAAAGTACAAATATTAAATATTTCATGTAGAAACTTATTTCAGTAAGAAATTAATGCTTTAGCTTGATCCCACATTAATTGCACGGAACATCAATAAGTCCATGTATTGTGGGTCCTTGTCACCACGGCATGGCGCGTCCTCAGGTTGCGGATAGAGAAGACGGCCTCCAGATATGGAGAGTAGCTGCGAATATATTGAATAAGCAGTTGTGGACAGCCGATAAGGGGTGGTCCTCCAGCTTGGGGGTTGGGCGAAGGGCTAACAACCCATCACCGTAAAAAACAGCTTGTTACGAATCCCTACAACAAGCCTCGGAATAGGACTGATTCTCTGGCACGACCACAGCAAAGGAATAAGGTTTTGAGATTTGGCACTTGGAACGTAACTAGTCTTTATAGAACAGGAGGGGTAACATTAGTAGCAAAAGAACTAGCTAGATATAGAATAGACTTCGTCGGAGTACAAGAGGTTAGGTTAGATGGGAATGGCATATCACAAATAGGAGATTACTTGTTGTATTATGGGGAAGGAAACAATAATCACCTACTAGGAACAGGATTCTTTGTTCATAAGGTCGAATTTATCAGTGACAGGTTATCATATTTATTACTTAAGGGTAGATGGTGCGACATCATAGTTATAAATGCTCACGCCGCTACAGAAGAGAAAGACGACCATATAAAGGATAGCTTCTATGAGGAATTGGAACATACTTTTGATCAGTTACCTAGAAATCACATGAAAATTTTATTGGGGGACTTCAACGCTAAAGTAGGACGGGAGGATATTTTTAGACCAACTATTGCAAAAGAGAGCCTACACGCAAATAGTAGTGACAATGGAGTTAGATTAGTCAACTTTGCCAAATCGAAAAATTTAGTTGTCAAAAGTACAACATTCCCCCATAAGGATATACATAAATATACTTGGACTTCTCCAGATGGATTGACACACAACCAAATAGATCACATCTTGATAGATAAACGGAGACATACTAGTATAGTAGATATTCGAACTTTCAGGGGTGCAGACTATAATTCTGATTGGAGAATTAAGAGAAAGATTACCAGTAGCCAAGCGAGTAGAGCAACAAGTTAATATTACTAAATTCAATATTTTGAAATTAAAGGACGAGGAAGCTCAGCAAAATTATCAGGTCGAAATTTCGAATAGATTTGCCACTTTAGAAAGTTCCGACGAAGTTGAGAAATATTAGATGTTAATAGCGTGTGGGAAAATATCAGAGATAGTATCAAAATTGCAGCTGAGCAGAGCATAGATTATTATGAAACTAAGAAAAATAAACAGTGGTTTGATGAAGATTGTTGCATGGTAGTAGAAAGAAGGAAACAGGCAAAATTGAAATTCTTACAGGATCCAGTTGAGGAGAAGAGAGATAATTATTTCAATGAAAGACGGGAAGCAAGTCGTACACTTAGGAATAAAAAGAGATGTTACTTGAAGGAAAAACTGAATGAGGTAGAAACAAATAGTAAGAATAAAAACATTCGAGATTTATATAAGGGTATAAAGGAATTTAAGAACGGATATCAGCCAAGGGTAAACGTGATCAAGGATGAGAATGGTGACTTGCTTGCAGACTCTCCATCAATCCTAAACAGATGGAAAAACTATTTTGCGCAACTACTAAATGTACATAGGCCAAATAGAAATGATCGGGACGAAATTGAAATACAAACTGCTGAGCCATTTATACCCGAACCCAAGCTTTCAGAAGTCGAAATTGCGATAGAAAATCTGAAAAAGTACAAGTCTCCAGGTATCGATCAAATTCCAGCAGAATTAATACAAGAGGGTGGAAGTGCATTATATAGCGAAATTTATAAACTTGTACTTGCTATTTGGGAAAAGGAAATTGTACCAGAACAATGGAAGGAGTCCATAATTGTACCTATTTTTAAAAAGGGGGACAAAACCAACTGTGGTAACTTTCGAGGAATATCACTTTTGTTGACGTCGTACAAAATTTTGTCCAATATTCTTTTGAGAAGATTAACTCCGTACGTAGATGAAATTACTGGAGATCAGTGCGGTTTTCGGCATACGATGAAAGAGTAATGGAACGGAGAAAAACTCTCCCCGGCGCCGGGATGACGCAGAATATCTGCATGGAAATATCATATGTACTTCGGTACATTAAAATAATATATATGATATACGTAAATCACTTCGTGATTTAAGACGGCGCTTATTCCGTCGGATCCCGGCCAACTAGTCACTCATAACGAGTGCACCTCAGCACATGTGTGGACTTCAGTCCTAAGTTCATAGACATCTATGACGTAGTGCAGAGGGCGGCCATTAGAGGGAACCCAAAAGTTGGAACTTAATCTGAGACGATTCTGTCCGACGCCGGGGTGGGTATGCGGTGTGGCTTAGTGGATAAAGCATCAGCACGTAGAGCTGAAAACTCGGGTTCAAATCCCGGCGCCGGAGAGAGTTTTTCTCCGTTCCATTACTCTTTCATCGTATGATGACGCAGAATATCTGCATCGAAATATCATTTGTACTTCGGTACATTAAAATAATATATAAAATATAGTTAATTATATCTATGCACTGGAACAGCTCAAATATGAATTCACAGAGCATAGATTTAGTGATTTTAGACGTATGGAGAGAGATATTAATCTTTTTGTTTATCCTTTCATAGTAAATTTAGTACAATCCGTGAGAGTGCAGTTCCAGGACGAGTCCATTGATTTACAAAGTAACGTATAATTCAGAACTAAATGCAGAGAAAATGACTTGACAAACATAGAATTATTAAAAAATGAACAAAACGAAATAATTCAAGATGAGCTTATTCGCTGTCACTATGTTAGCTACCTTCGCCTCGACATAAGTGTGCGAACAATTGTTAATTTCGAGAATGGAGATTGCTAAATCCAAACATAGGTCCCGCTGCGCACTGCAGTAAATTCGTTGGCAATAGATTTCCAATTAGTTGCAGAAAAGAACGCACATGTTGAATAGACCGCAATGTATGGTAGAATATGAAAATAACATTATCTATGATATAATAATATGATAACTATATTAAATATAATAAATAATGTTATGCCTGAAAATTACAGTATATACGCTTTCCTTCTTCAAATTCAGTTTATTATCCGTCTTTCTAGGAGTGTAAGAACTATGACACGGGCGGTGCTGCATTGTAGTTGCGGAGCCCAGTCCGTACACTGTGTGAGTTATGCAGTGCAGCATCATCCGTGTAATCGGCGCTTTTACAATTTTGAGCATATCTGCTGTAAAGGATCCGCGCTCTGATGACGCCGAACGTTAATATAATCGCTCTTTATATAACATATAAGCAAATACTGTATTCCTGCTGGACAGCTTTTGCTTCCGTTGGGAGTGCGCCCACATCTTGGTTGTGAAGTCAGCACAGGATTGGTAATTTATTCGTCAAAAGCTGGTTTTAATTTGATTTGAGTAATTGTTAGGTTATCTTTCGAAGTGAAGAATGTAAAATTAAATAACAGTAAAATATTTGAAATCAAATGGTATTCTGAAGAATGGAAACAGATGATAACCCAATTATTAATGTAATATTACATGGAATTTATAAGAGTACTGATTTTCAGAAAGTTATAAATAAATTAAATAATATTAAGGAACAATATAAAACCAATTTAATCCAGACAAAAGTGACTTTTGATAGTAAATTCATTGAAAACTCTGATAAAAATACAAAACTGGCATGTAATAAGGAGAGAAAACACTTGTAACAGTCAAAATCAAACAAATAATCATAATAGGCTATATCGCTGAAAGGGTTTAACTAATTTTTCATTACCTCAGTTGGCATAATCAAATCCAAAAAATAATTTTCCGAGATATCCCCTAAGGCAAGATAGGTATGGAATTTTCATTCATCCCCACCCGAATCATATGATTTTTATTTTTATTTTATTTTCTTGGGTTATTTCACGACGCTGTATCAACTTCTAGGTTATTTAGCGTCTGAATCATATGAAGGTGATAATGCCGGTGAAATGAGTCTGGGGTCCAGCACCGAAAGTTACCCAGCATTTGCTCGTATTGGGCTGAGGGAAAACCCAGGAAAACCCTCAACCAGATAACTTGCCCCGACGGGGATTCGAACCCGAGCCACCTGGTTTCGCGGCCTGACCGTTACTCCACAGGTGTGGACATGATTTTTATTGTGCAATATATGAAGCTAATAAGATTTTGCTGGCTTATATAAAACTATGTTTTTGTTAGATGATAACAAACGGGTAAAAGTGCATGAGAAATTATCCGATATTAATAGGCCTATCGCAGTAACTTCATGCCCTAATGATAGCAATAAGAAACAAATGACTACAAGTATAATGTGTTCATATAACTACGCATCTATCGTACACCACTAAAGATGATGTACTGAAATGCTGAAAATATTTGTGGAATACTATTACGTTCTTATGAGCTGATAGGTTTTTTAACCTTCCCTTCATCTTAATAACGGTAAGTTGTTGATTGATGTAACTGTGTAATAAATTATCTATACTAATAATAAATCTGTAGCCGAAATTTTTCTGGTAATTTTCGATTTTCCAAAAATAATTGGTGTTAACATGTATAATTAACCATCCTGAAACCGAAAATCGCTTTTTTTTTATTTTTGTTTGTATGTCTGTCTGTCTGTTACCTTTTCACGCGGTAATGGCTGAACGGATTTCGATGAAAACTGGAATATAAATTAAGTTCGTTGTAACTTAGATTTTAGGCTGTATGGCATTCAAAATACATTATTTAAAAGGGGGGGGGGGGTTTATAAGGGGGCCTGAATTAAATAAATCGAAATATCTCGCTTATTGTTGACATTTTGTAAAAAATGTTGCATAACAAAAGTTTCTTTAAAAATGATTTCCGATAAGTTTTATTCTTTGAAAAATTTTGATAGGACTGATATTTAATGAGATAAATGAGTTTTAAAGTTAAAGTAACTGCCATCTAAGGCCATGTAATGAAATAAACAACAATTGACTTCGTCTATAAGGGGCCTTGGACAACAACAATCGAAAGCTATGAAATATAGCCTACCGAGAATGTTTCTGTGTTTGTATGAAGTAATATTGGAAGCTAAATTAACCGATTTATATATATAATTATTATTTCACCATTGGAAAGTGTAGTTTCTAGAGATGAACATAATGCTATAATGTTATTACAGTAGCCCCAGTAACTTCTGAGTGAATCGAGAACAGGTAAGATTAAAATAGCTTCTTATGTACAGAAAACTTGATAGGCTATTCTGAATATTCGTTTCCTGTATTTCTTAAAATAATGTTTATGTACACATTAAATTTAAATGATGTCAATCTTCATTAAACTATGGTTGCATGTAATAACAATTGAAGCGTCGGCTGGAACAACGTTGTAAGTTACAAAATTTTCATTCGGCGTGTTTCCATGTAATAATGTTGTATGTCATGTTACCTTGCTATACTCTTTGGCTTGCAACTGTCCATCAATGCAGTACGTGAAATTTGTCCACTCAAAAGTTTGCTACCGTATAAGAACAACGTTGTACGTGTACACATTATTGCAGCTCCTGTAAACTTTACCAAATGTAACTTATAACGTTGTTCCAGCCGACGCTTCAATTAAGAAACATGTTAAAGGAATTGTCATTGCACCAAATGAGTGGTCTCTGGACCAAAATGATCGCATTTTAATTATTTAAATACAATTTAAATTAAGTAACATATTAAACGATTTATCCTTCTATCAAGCACGAATGCTCCCTGGACCAAATGTCCCATTTTAATTATTTAAATAGAATTTAAATTAAGTAACATATTTAACGATTTATCCTTCTATCAAGCACGAATGTTCCCTGGATCAAATGTCCTATTTTAATTATGTAATTACTTTATATTTATTTCTAACGGGTGCAGCGGAGCGCACGGGTACGGCAAGTTTTAAATAATATAGGAAGTTAATAGCTAAACCATATCTAACAATAAGGTTGGCTGTAAAGCCGCATTCGATAAAAGGCTCAAGAATACATTTAGTTTATGATTTAAGATTTTCATGGTATTGAACGTGCTGGAATATTTTTGCGGGTTTTGTACCTAGTCATAAGAAGAAATATTTGACGTTTCGGAGATACCTGCTCGTATTGGCTCCATAACGGAGCATGGATGGTAAGAGGACCTATTTTTTGGCCTGTTTACTAATTAAAGACTTCAGAATGACTGTTGATAATAGACACAACGGATAGGTTCCCTTTCCATTACAACCCTGACTATAGAGGTAATACATCCTTGAGTCGCTGGATGCTTCCACACTTACGGAACGTTACAAAACTCTCTCACCACATATAGGAAACGCATAAAGATACCTTCTGAAGATGTGTTTTATAATACTAATTAGTATCCTTTTTTTTCCCCTCTGTACGTCATGAATTAGTCGAATCGCCTGTTCGGAATTCAGAACAAACCTTTCTATGTCTTCTCTCGTCTTCTTAAATATTTGAATTACGACAGCCTATATTATTGATATGCCAATTTAAACAATCTGATGTGTTCTATTCTGCCTACACATTGTCTTCAACTAGTGCAGTATTGTTTAAGTTTGTCATTATTGAAAATCCTTGGGAATCGTTTTTAATTTCTCTATTTTTATTCGGTCTAATTTTGTACATCTTTTGGTACATTTAAGGAAATTCCTTTCTGAACTCACTATTCTATTAATATTTTATATATTTTTATACTGAGTAGCCTATACATGTTTCATTAACATATACAGGCAGAGATACAACTATTGTTTTATAAAATTTTATTCATGTCTATATTTTTATTTTAGCTAAAAAATTATACGAATAATATCGCATATTATTTGGAACACTGACAGTTACGGTTGACAATTTTTTTTCCATATCTTGGAGCTAATTCGAAACATGAATAATATAACTTTTTTTCAAATTTTATCTTGTATAGATTTTTATACATCTTATGAGTGATTTTTTGTAATGTGACATTTTTACTATCGATTTTTAATTAAAATTATATTATTATTTACATACATAATTTAAATCTTGTGAAGAATATAGTTAATTACATTATTAATTATTAATTTCTTGCATAACTGAATATTATATAATGTAGTTGATTAAGTTCTTGTGATTTTATACAATTTTTTTTTTTTACTATTTTGGAGAGCAAGTGTCACCTAAAGACTTAAGGTATGTTTAATCATTCGCTAGTTACGTAGGTTAAGTTTACGTGATTATGAATCCATAATCTGTTTCAACTTATAAAATTTAATTATAATACAGTGCTGTGAAGTTTTAATCATTAACAATATGCAGAAATAGTTTCAAAATTATTTTTAGTTGTTTTTAGGTCAAAGCTTTTATAACAAAACACAATTTTGGATAAAAATCTGTCAAAAATTATTTTAAACTGTAAATGCTTATCACTATAACAACAGGAAACAGCTGAGTAGCACAAATAATAACGTTTCTTCCTTTAATTTTACACAGGTTTTCTTTTCTCTGTAAACAGAAATAACTAAAGGCAAAGATTTAATAAACTCCGGTTCACTGAGACCTGATTAAAACTTTAGTGTTCGCAGCCAACTCTGTTTATTATCAAGATTTTCTTCTCTGTCTCTCCTTTTTACTTTTTTGGTTTCTTTCTCCAGTGCACTCTTTTCTCATTTTAGCTCCTCATGTCCGCACGATTGTAACTCATCTCCCAGACAGCTGCTGCAAGAATACATTTAGCTTTTCTTAGTCAACTTCAGGATCAATGAGGACACACAGAATTACTGGGACGGCAAGCTTCTACCCATCTCTTTTCTTTTTCTTAAAAAAATAATCAACGTAAAGAGTCCTTCGCGTTATCTCCTTCTCCAAGCAAGTCGAAACGCTCCTTAAAAAGCTAAACAAATCCACTTAACGATTAATTATAAAGTTTTCCTTTTCTTTTCACTTCGTCTCTCACCCTGTGGACCCCTTCACCTAACTGGAGTTCTTACAGCTTTGCTTGCGTTGATCTTATCTGCCCCTCCAGCCCCTGCTCTCTGGTATGAGAGTGTCGTTAATTTGTTACTTCCATTTTTTTGCCCTTCCAGGACTTCCTCCAGCGAAAGGGATTTGACCTGACCCCTATGACCAACCTATCTGTTACTTAAAAACACGAGGGCGAGGATCAAATAATAACATTCGCTCCAATTTAGAATAATGTTAAATATATTAAATTCCTCAGCATGTGTACATGAACTTTAAATGATAAACAATTTTAATGACAGAAAATGGATCATGTCTTCCAAAATATTAAAATGGGTTCAGGCATTGTTTATCGCTCTTTTTTCCAGATCACCATTATCATAGTTGCCATGACGTTACACTATTATTATTATTATTTCATTGGAATTAGAATTTGTTTCATTTTAAAAGTATGACTCTTTAGTTTAATTGAAGTAAAATGCTCTTTCCTGTTCGATTCTAGAGAGAAATATGTATAGAGATATCTAATTTACTTACTTACTTACAAATGGCTTTTAAGGAACCCGAAGGTTCATTGCCGTCCTCACATAAGCCCGCCATCGATCCTATCCTGTGCAAGATTAATCCAGTCTCTACCATCATATCCCACCTCCCTCAAATCCATTTTAATATTATCCTCATATCTTGGCCAACCCAAAGGTTCTTTTTCCCTCCCGTCTCCCAACTAACATTCTATATGCATTTCTGGATTCGCTCATACGTGCTATATGCCCTGCCCATCTCAAACGTCTGGATTTAATGTTCCTAATTATGTCAGATGAAGAATACAATGCGTACAGTTCTGCGTTGTGTAACTTTCTCTATTCTCCTGTAACTCCATCCCTCTTAGCCCCAAATATTTTCCTAAGAACCTTATTCTCGAACACCCTCAATCTCTGTTCCTCTCTCAGAGTGAGAGTCCAAGTTTCGTAACCATATAGAACAACAGATAATATAACTGTTTTATAAATTCTAACTTTCAGTCTTTTTGACAGCAGACTAATGACAAAAGCTTCTCAACCGAATAATAACATGCATTTCCCATATTTATTCTGAGTTTAATTTCGTCCCGAGTGTCATTTATATTTGTTATTTTAATTAGTGGTCATAAGTTTAGTGACGCCATCCACATAACCAATTATTTACACTTTTTGAGTGACTAATATGTGTTTATCATTTCCAAAACTGTATTCCTATACGCGTATTGGCAGTGGAAATTAGGAAATTAATGCATAATAATTTTGGTCGGCGGGAAAAGGCACATAAGTAAAAAAAAAAAGTTGATTTTTCTATTGTACCTAATTATATATGTCTAATATTTTTTTCTAATTTTTGAAATAATAAATTTTCTTGTATTTTAAATTGAAAAGGGTCTTACTATAACATAGAATAAATTTCATTATTATACTCATGGCCTCATGGCCTTAACTCTGCCAGAATGAATAAATAAATAAATAAATAAACGAACGAATAAATAAATAAATAAATAATAAATAAATTAAGTTAAGAATAAATTAAAAAGAAAGTCTCTCCTGAAAAAACATCTTATTTTTTTTACTTATGTGGCTTTTCCCCCAGACCAAAGAATTTGTTCTTGAGATTTTAACACACCTTGTTGTCATGTTTCATCTGCATGAAACATAATGTATTTTATTTTTAAAGTAATTCACCTGCAGGGTGCAAAACTTCCTCTATAGTTGTCTAAAGAGAAAGATAGATTAACGGAATAGATTTAGAATGCATACACTTTCCACTCAGTTCTCCATCCATGCGTTTAATATCTAATAAATATTAATATCTGAAGTTATAAAAGTATAAGGTTATCACTCACAGAGATTAATAAACGGATATAAACTTAAAGTATGATAGAATCTTCTTTGTACTTTGGAGGAAAAAAGAATGAAATTGTATTACTTATGACTAAAAAATGAAGTTTATGGCGTTATGTTTAAGTAAAAGTAGAATGCAGGCTTTTTATTTTTTTACACTTCTTGTCTTATCTTTAAGGATCAAATGTTCGAAACAATTATTTTTCGACTCTAGACAATTTTTGAAACAATAGATTTATTCAATAATATCAAAACATTCTAGTAATGTAATCGGCATGATGCAAGACAACTGAGACTGAGGAAGATCGAGATAGGAACGCAATGAAATTCCGAGAAGATTTTTTTTTTAATTATATGTGCTGATCCATGTCCTATTTGAGTAGTAACAAAGGCTATCGTCGTGACATATATGACAGCGAACGGGATTATTATTGCAAAACTACACTCAGACATGGTGTTTAAATCAAGTTTTGGTTGACTATCTTGTTAGATTTATTCTATTATTCTTATTATTATTTATCCTTATAAGGCGAATTTGAAGTAAGCCCTAGGCTAGTATTCTGATTAATTTCCGTGGGGATCTTATTAACCCAGTATCTACGCCATTTTCCGGTCTATTATACTAATCCTCATCTGGACACATTCACACTGCAAGCCACCGGCGTAGCTGTATCGGCTAAGATGCTTGCCTGCCGATCCGGAGTTATACTCGGGCGCGGGTTCGATTCCCGCTTGGGCTAATTACCTGGTTGGGTTTTTTCTGAGGTTTTCCCCAATCGTAAGGCAAAAGTCAGGTAATCTATGGCGATTCCTCGGCCTCATCTTGCCAAATAACATCTCACTATCACCAATTCCATCGATGCTAAATAACTTCGTAGTTGATACAGCATCGTTAAATAATCAAGTAAATAAATTCGCACGACATCGGTCGACAAATGCCCCTATGGTTTTATTTTAGCGAGAAAACTCAGACTTGACCGAGATTTGAACTCCGATAGGCTAATGTGTTAGAATATACAGCTACACTAGAGGACACTAGTTGTGGAATATACACTAATTTTTATAGTCTCTCTACTTTTGTGATCTTAATAGTTAAATGTAGGCGTAGCACTAACCATATTTGTTACCGCGATGGTATAATTGATGTGTAATACACTCTGTTGCTCATATATGACTTGCTATTAACTGCTAATTGAATTTGTTTGCTTATAGTATACGTCAAATAGGCTATTATCGACATATTATGTAATATATTAATTTGATCTTGTTTAATCATTTATAATATTACATGTTTATAAATTGTATAGATACAGTATAACCGGAAATATAGTACACCGAATTTTGACAGCCCCATGTACTACAGAACTTTCTTACATACAAATGGCTTTTAGAGAACCCAGAAATTCATTCCCGCCTTCACATAAGCCCGCTATCGGTCCTTATCCTGAACAAGATTAATCCAGTCCCTAGCATCATATCCCACCTCCCTCAAATCCATTCTAATATTATCCTCTCATCTAAGTATCGACCTCCCAAAGGTCATTTTCCATCACATCTCTCAAATAATACTCCATATACTTTTCTAGATTCACCCATATGTGCTACATGCTCTGATCATCTCATACTTCTGGATTTAATGTCCCTAATTTTGCCAGGTGAAGAATACAATGCGTGCATTTCTGCATTATGTAACTTTCTCCATTCTCCGCTAATTTCATCCCGCTTAGCCCCAAATATTTTCCTAAGCACCTTATTCTCAAACACCCTTAACCTATGTTCCTCTCTCAGAGTGAGAGTCCAAGTTTCACAACCATACAGAACACCTGGTAATATAATTGTTTTATAAATCCTAACTTTTTTGAGAGCAGACTGGATGACAAACGCTTCTCAGCTGAATAATAGCAGGCGTTTACCATATTTATTCTGCGTTTAATTTCCTCTCGAGTGTCATTTATATTTGTTACTGTTGCTCCAAGATATTTGAATGTTTCCACCTGATCCAATGAGAAATTTACAATTTTTATATTTATCTTCTGGTCACGAGAAATAATCATATATATTGTATTTTCGGGATTTACTTTCACAGCTATATCTTTATTTGCTTCAAGTAAAATTCCCATGTTTTCCCTAATCGTTTGTGGATATTCTCGTAACATATTCACGTCATCTGCATGAACAAGCAGCTGATGTAACCCGTTCAATTCCAAACCCTCTCTGTTTTCCTGCACTTTCCTAATGGAATATTGTGGGCCAAAGTTAAAAAGTAGAGGTAATATTCCATCTCCTTGCTTTAGCCCGTAGTATCAGAAAGAAACTGGCGTGTACAGACTCTGCTGTACGTTTCACTGAGACACATTTTAATTAATGGAACAATTTTTTGGGGAATACCAAATTCTGTAAGAATATTAAGCTTATATGAAACTTCTCTCTTAATCGAATCTTTATGCCCTTTTGAAATCTTTGTATAACTGATGATGTACTGTGACCTTATTCTTCCATTTTTTCGAATATTTGTAGAATACAAAAAATCTGATCAATTGTCGATCTATTACGCCGAAAACATATATTTATTATCCCCAATAATTTCACCTACATATGGAGTTAGCCTTCTCAAAGGAATATTGAACAAATTTTGTACGACGTCAACAATACGGCTTAAGACGATGGCATTTAAGTGTGCTTAAATGTGACAGGCTCATGTCAATAGATTTACTGGCATGTAAAAGAACTCCTTCGGGACAAAATTCCGGCACACCGGCGACGTTGATATAACCCCGGCAGTTGCGAGCGTCGTTAATTAAACCATAATTTAAATTTAACTGCGAAGAGATATTAATAGACGATATTCGAATCGCAGAACAGTACAAGAAGGTCATGACCAGAATTAAGGAATTTAGTAATAGAAATTTCAAAATTTTGGATAAAAAATTTGCTCATTTCTTTTAAAAAATGCTGAATGAAGTTTTATTTAGTGCGAAGAAAAAATTCCAGAACAATGGAACTTGACATATGCAGGGTGAGCAAAATAAACCTGGCCCGGGCAAAGAATTGTGTTACGATGCGCACCAAACACCAATCTTGAGATTATGCAATGACCCTTCCAAGTACTCATGGAGATTTAGTGATGCATGTTCTTGAGTTAACATACCCTGACAGGCTGAACCAGGTCTTATCTGAAGAAATGAAAAACTGAGGATCCAAAAGTCCTGATTCCACTTCACTCAGAAACCACCAGCAGAACTCAACACGTGAAGGTTCGTCTGGACGCTTTAACGCATGCACAACAGTAAATTTGTAAGGATACAGGTGCAGGTTCTTTTTGATAATGTTTCGACACGATATTCTCTTAATTCTCACTTGCTCAGATAAACGGCACTGCGATTTCATCAGACTTTGTTCCAGGCTTTCCGACACTCGAGCAATGTTTTCTGGTGTTCGAATTCTTTTCGGATAGTTACGGTTTTTATTCGCTATAGAGTCCGTTTCACGCCATTTTGCCACTAAGGTTTGCATGTAGCCTTTGCTTGAGATTCTGCCAAAACACGTCCAGTGTGAAACTCTTGCGCAAACAGTTCCACACACCTTTTCTATGAATTATTGCGCTTCCCATAGCCCTCGGCAATGAACACGCGTTGTTTTATCGTGAGCACCATTTTGTGTTGCATTCAACTGGCCTAAACACGTATGCTCCTCTCTTTCACTCAGACGTAATGACACAGCGAAGTTCGGGACAGAGCATGCGGGATATGCGCATGCGCGGATATATGACAGCAACCCATTGGTGCATCGAAATCATGGCTTCCTGCATTGTCAGGGTCATTTCCGCGTCGGTCTTATACATATAAATTCATATATTTCATATATATTTTCCGCGGGCCAGTTTTACTTTGCCCACCCCGTATATTCCATTTAAAAGGAGGATATACAATGGCGTATGGTAACTAAATGGGAATAAGTGTCCGTCCGGCAAATGCATGAGATTTTAGTTAAATTATTATCGAAAAAATAGAAAATATCATGGCAGAAAATTTTAACTGAAGAATAAAGTACGTTAGAAGATAAAGATCGTTCTTTTATAGTATAACTTATATCAAGGGTGAGATATAAAAGCGTAAATAGACTAGTGTGCCCCTGTATTGTAATAGTCCTTCTGCGCCTAGACCTAGACTATCATCCATTATGCTGAGCACTTTGTCAAGGAGTCCCGCTATCAGTGAATGTCAACCGCTGTTTCATATTCCTCTCACAATTGTTTCAAAGTAACGACCTAAGAACTGCATTCCTTCGAAGTTGTTGGCGGTGATTAATTTTTCAGCGGTGATAAAGACACAATTTACAAAACATTTCAAGCGTAGAATGAAGTTATTTTTACAAAACTTTATAGACCATTTTTAAAACGAAAATAGTGGTAAAGAGAGAGCTCCAGATATAAATCCTCAATGTGTTATAGGCTTCCGTGAATTTAAATGGAATTTATCACTTATTTCACGATATATAAGTTTCCTCTTCGCTTATATCCGCAGGAAAGAAATATGGCTCTGTGACTCTACATATTACACAGAAACGAGCTCAGTGTTACAGTCCATTTGAACAACGCGTATATAAATTTTGATGCAGTTATATGATCCCTTACTGTATTCTGACCAACAAAGTAACAACAGAAGGCTGAATACGTATTTCTTGTTCACATTAAAATTCATTAGTAAAATAAAGATATATCTCAATTTTAATTTTTTAATTTAAGTGAAAAAAACACGATGTTAAACCTGCAAAAACCTACATTGCATTAAGATTTCAAGAGCATAGCGATGGGATGACAACACAATTATTATCGTCATACACTTGAATTTTAATTTTAATTTAGCATGGTATAGTTTCACAATTACTCGTGTATGTCAGTTCTCAGATAGAAAAATCTAAAATGATGATTTCCATTGCTTTTTCTGATGCAACAATTAAGGGGGTAATTTAACGTCACATAAAAGTCGCTTCTTTTTTCATTACAAAAGCCACTTCATGCTTTTTCTTTTTGCTAATTAAGAGGGATGTCTTTATTACTTTACTGGCCATCTATCTTTTCTTCCCCGTTTTGGTAAATTATCTCTGAAGTTGTTACATTTTTTTTACTAATGCAGGAGATTTGCTTGTCGTGCTTTCAGCCAGTCCTGTCCATTCTAGTTTGGGCCACTGAGAAGTCGGTACACAAATTTTCCGAATCCGAACCTTTCATAAAAACACAATGTGTCCTAACAATAATTTTAAACTTACTTTCACAGTAAATGGTTATCACGGATTAGGTGTTTTTACATATTCTAGTGCACCGGTCTACCCTCTTCCCGGTCGCCCTAAACTACTTCTTCCATTAGTTTTGCGATTATGTTCCATTCTTAGAAAACGTTGATGTTATGATTGCCTATATTCTTCTGTCTTATAAATTAATACAAATATCTTTATTTCTTCTCCGATTGATTTCTTAAAAGGTGTGACCTCGAGCATCCTTTAACTTCTCCGTGAAATTTTATTTCATTCTCATGGAGTCTACTTTTACCATTGACTGTGAGAATGCATGCTTCACGGATGTACGAAATGGCAGGTATGCACATCATTTTAAAATAATTTTATTAGTATATATTTTCTGCATTGTCGTCCTAGAGTTGTTATAATGAAATTATTCCACACATTCTTGAATTCGATATCTTTGTTGTAGTGTGTTACCTAGGGTTACCATCCGTCCGGCAAAAGGAGAACATGTCTTTTTTTTAATCATTTTATCCTGTCCGGCAGGCATTTAAAAAAATTTGAAATGTCCGGCATTTCGCATTTCAACTAGAATTAATATGAATATTGAATAATGTGCGATATTATGCATAGAATGTCAACAAATGGTGAAAACCTATCAAAGAATAACTGCTTTCAATGGTTGAAGCTGTAGCACATAAAAACTAAATATGATGATCTAATGACATGCATTGAATTCTTACACTTTAAAAATGTCACTATTCATGATTCTCAGCTATTTCATCAATTGTATTCTTCAGTGTACATAAGATATGTCAGTCAAGTTAATTTGGACAAAGATTTAAGTTTAGATAAACAATGGTGCAAATTCTTCAATTTCAGTAATTCTGCGAACACTGAAACTTTCTCAGAACTCTTAAAAATATGTCAATTCTATTTCTCTATCCCAAGTCACAATGAAAGTGCTGAGAGAGTATTTTCCATAATATCTGCTCAATGGACAAAAGAACGAAATCGCATGATAACGGAGACAGTCAGAAGTATGCCCTATCATCATGGTGAAATATAATTTCAACGACATGTCCTGTGAACAGTTCCATAGTTATTTGTTACAAGATATAATTTTGTCTCTTCAGGCTCTTGTGCACAAAGAGGGCTCCACCGATAAGTAAAGTACAGATGTAACACTGATCCAGCAACTAGTGAGAAAACTAAGGTGAGCCATTGTTTTTACCTTTAATTTTGTTCATACCAATTTTTAAAAAGTCTTCCTTTTGCAGCAGTGTTCTCTTATTTAAATTCCATGTCCTCCTATAGAATTTCTTCTCATGGTAACCTTAGTTTTACCCCCATCCGAGGCATTTGAAATATATTTCTTCTGATGTAACATCTACAAATTTTTACCTTACTCGTACATTACCTTAGCTGTAAAATCTAGCAAGGAAATATTAACTGATCACAAGTCCAAAGACACTTTAGGAATCGATAATAAATAGTCCAAAAATAATTTGCATGCAAATGACGTTACCATAAAGATACTTCTAAGATACTTTCCCCGGAAAAGGGCTATGAAGCTATGATCTACTATTTAAAGGACGAATGAGACTGGTGTAACGCCGAAAACTCGGAAGGGAGGGTTTTCTGAACAAGGATTTCCTATCTCGAATTACTTCTAAAAATTGTCCTAAACAATCCTATAAGTCTACCGCTATGGAGTTACTATTAGCATTGTTTTTATTATTACGACTCAACGCTTGGTGGCACTGAGTTACTTGTCTTGCATCTTCATAATAATAATAATAATAATAATAATAATAATAATAATAATAATAATAATAATATCCATGAGCGGGCTTAAGATAAGGTGTATAATTCTTAATTAAGTTATTGATTGTTGTCAGCTTGCCGGTGATGATAAAACATCAATATTACTTTCTTTGCTTACTTTATACTGTATAAAGTATGCTCGTATTGAAACAATTATATTTTGTGAGGAGGATAGAAGTTATTCCTGGCAGGGATGTTAATATGAATTTCTGAGAAGGGGATAATTTTCCAAGAGGAGGAAATCCCTCCATCCCTCTCCCCCTTAATTCGCACTCTGTCTGATTGAGAAACGAGCGGGACAGGATTCATATCCTGGTTGCGATAGGTTATCTGGTTGGGTTTTGTCTTACGAGATTTTCCTCAAACAAATTAAGCAGAATTACTGACTAACTTTCGGTGTATTTAACACATTTCTTCACATGCTATTATCGTTATTATCAAAGTCCGGGTTACGTTTATGGTGAAGCGTGCTATAGGCTATTCGTAGATGTCCAATTGTAACTCGTACGAGGTAACCCTTGGCGTAAGCAACCCGCAGTGCATATTCTTTAAAGTCGTTTTTCCTATTTTATATGATAAGTTAATGCCCTTCGCAGAGCATGCTTGACGTGCAGTATCTCCTGGTTCTATAGCCGTTTGGACACCCATGCTATACGTACAAGAGCGCGATGCAGGCCCGTAGCTGGGAACTTATTTTAAGGGGGCAGCTGCGACATTAGAAAGGGCAGGACTTACATCACAACCTTTCATGGAATCATGTAACTTTTAATCAAACAATATAATATTTTAATGTCATCTATTCATCATACTAATAACATTTCACTGCCTACTGGATACTAAATTCCTAGAATGAAGAATGTGAATTAAGAGAAGAACTATAATTTTGTAAATTCTTGATAGATTAACAAAAAATGGGCAACAAAAATAAACCTAATTACAGTCAACATATCTAGTGGGCCGCACAAGGTGCTTTGGGGGGAGCAAAGCCCCCTAGCCCCTGTAGCTACGGGTCTGGCACGATGGTGTCAAAAATCATTCACAAAACAGGAGTGGTAAATACAATAAATTTCTGGCTGCGGTGTAAGACAGGAAAAAGAAATAGTCCTGTGTGATTGTCGCCATAATTTTGATACACACGATGTATTGTCAATTACCGTTTACTTACTATTTTATACTGTTTTAGTTATTTTCCGACAGTTATTCATAATTGGGTCTGATAAAGTGACACTGATTTTGATGGCTATTATTATGACTACAATGATAAGCATAATGATGATACAGAAGATGACGATCATAATGATAATTTTGACGAGGAAAAGGATATTAAGAATGACAATGGTCATGAAATGAATTTATGATGTTGGAGTAACTTTCCTGGTCATTCTGATGACGAATAGGGTACAGGTAATAATAATAACAATAATAACAATAACAATAATGCACGAATATATAAGTCAACAGTCCGAACACTAGTTGGAACCTCAGAAGTGATACCAATAAGACGTTACTCATGAAGAAACTAAGCCCGGATAATAGATCTATCAGCCAGAACATAAATCAAAGTTAATAATAATAGTAATAAGATAATGATCACTCTTTGACGACACTGTATCGGTTCCGCGGTCGATGGATCTCATAATAACGAGATGTTATTTTGAAGAGATGGATACAAGAACATGTTATTTTCAAGGGATAGATACAAGAATTCGCTGTGATATTACTTGATTATAGCCTTACAGTGTGGAAAGCCTAGAAAATATTCAAATAGATAATTAGCTCAAGCTATATTCGAACCCATGTCCGGTCTCAAGCTAAAAGCACGAGTCACACTCTCTAAGACTCTACACTCTCTACACCGGTGGCCGATGATACGATGGTGATGAAGATAATAATAATAATAATAATAATAATAATAATAATGATAATAATAATATCGATAAAGACGTTAATAATGCTAATGAAGACAAATTGCTGCTAACTGATAAATTGTGACTAATTATGATTATTAGAGCCCGGATGTTTAGGCATTTATAACAGCTAAAATAGGCAGGCAAGAAAGACAATAAAACGTAAAAAATGAGGCATAATACATTTTGAAAAAGGCATTATAAATTTTGAAAAGGCATAATATACTTTAGCAATAAATTTAAATTTTATCGACATAAATTACATTTTTACTTCCTAGTTGACACATGTCTTATGAAATACTTTTTTTTTTTTTCGTTATTAACTATCTTTTCACAAACCTTACATAACAGAACTGTTCCATCGGTTGAAAACACATGGGCACCAAATTCACTAACGTTAGCATGAAGTTTACTTTTCAATGGTTTACTGAATTTAGGCATTCTAGCTAACCTATATTATACCTTCTGTTACATGAAAATAACCGACTGTTCCTCACGCAAATTTCTTTCTCCTACAATAATAAACACGTGTAGCACAAAATTATAACCGTAAGATTTGAAAATATGACGGCAAACAATATTGAAAATGCTACGTGACAACTTCTATGGGAACGGGCTTAATATTTAAATTAAAAATTATAAAGCCGATTATTGGTATCGTGAAGACAAGACATGAGCCGCTCAGAGTAAAAGTGGTGTAAGTCAAAATTAGGTAATGTGGCTTAGAGTAAAAATTCTGTAAAATATAGCGCAAGGTAGCAATTAACATGTCCTTCGTGCTATCCACTGACCACTAATAGTTTAAATAAATCGAATATTAATTGCTACTTTGCGCTATAATTTACAGAATGTTTACTTTAATCCTCATTACCCATTTTTGACTTACACCACTTCTGCTCTGAACGGCTCATATTGTAATTTGTGGATTGTCGACCATTATTCATATTACACCAATAACAAAAGAATTAGTGTCATTCTGTCATAAATTTGGAAAGTGAACAACAATTAAGGAAATTTCTGTGGTAGCTTTGAAGAGTTTTCTACAGATTTTACGGCAGCACTTGTACTTCAATTCAAATTACATTTGAATTTTCTCATTCAGTTTTATTTTTTATCTGTATTTTTTATTTTATTGCAAATTTTCATTACTGTAAAACATTATTTAGTGTACTGTAAATTTCAGTTTATTGTAAACAAATTAAAAATAATAATGTCGCTTTTTAACATTTTTTGTCTTTGGCAACCCCACCAAGTTGTGGAAGATTAATTTATTAGCAGATTAAGCACCGAAATAAATTACTTTTATTTACTATTGTTAGTAAAGTGAATAATTGTTTCTCATATTTACATTTCATACACATTACATTATAATTAATTACAAAATTGCAAATAAACAAGAAATATTGTTTTAAAACGACAAAAAAGGCATTTATTATTGAATTAGTAAGAAAAAGGAAAAATATAAATTGGCCCTATCACTTTGATTTACCCCAAATCACATTTATATGTATGAAAATAATGATTTACTTGCATCAAATAAAAAGTCATTTTGCCCAACATCCGGGCTCTAATGATGATAATGTAAAATTGATGATGACGAAGCTGGTGATTGTAATGACTACGACTAATGTTAATAAGGTCAAATATGATATTACGCTGACGACGATCATTCTTGTTATAATGCTAGTCTGCTCTGTCTTGCTGGGATCTTATGCGTGCTTACGCTTGTCTGAAGCATTTACCAGCAGCACAAGAGTATATTATATGCGTATTAATCACCTGAAGGCTGAAGCCGCTGCTAGGCGTGGCGCCTTCTCTTGGGTTTCCTTGGTGTGAAGACATGCATAATAATTAGGGACCTCATCACTTCGGGGAGGGAGCGAAGAGACAGTTAAGGAATTTGGGGCCTAATATTTGGAGAGAGGGAAGAAGCTCAATGTTGCTAGTACATTGCGTTACAATGGAACCATTGCGCTTGAAATCTAGACTTCAGCAGCTGTAGACCTAATGTACTGGACGTAGCTGCAATGGCGACAGAGAGAATGGGATAAAAGTGACAGTAACCTCTACGTTGCGTATTTTAATTGGTTGTGACTAAGACCTAGACTAATCTTTCCTCAGATTCGGATTCGATACACGGTAATGACTGGCGTGACAGCCTACTTTACATGAACATACGAAAAGAATGAGGATAATTTCCGAGGTTCTTAGTATCATTAAAATATAAATTTCAGTCCATAAAAACTTCCCACTTCACCCTTCTTTCTTTCATTTGGTACCAGTTCATGTACTCAGAACGAGGAAAAGATGCATGCTTTTCAAAATAATAAAGAACATCACGCACTTAAACGAACAATATTATGTCAATATTAGTACTTTTATTCTTAATATGAGGGCAATCCAGAAACTAACATCCGTCCTCTTGTGGCGCTCTACGTTTTGTCAGTATCGACGCCAATTTTTTGTCTAATCAATGTCGTGTCGCCTTTAGTTACTTCACTGTGACCGTTCAAAATTTGTTTTGCGGTTTAAACTCCCGTTCGCTATGAGGTACGTTAGTAATAAGATTTCTCTTTGCACCTAACTTCAAAGCATTTGAAATTCTTCGTGAACTTTGCCAAACTTATGGAGATTACGTCATTCATTCATAGTTTTCTGCTCAAGGACAGGTCTTTCACTGCAAACCCAATTTTCTCCAATATTTCCTATTTTATGCCGTCCTCTTTGTCGGTGCATATGATTCATATATCTTAATGTTGTCTAGCATCTGATATCTTCTTCTGCCACAAATTCTTCTCCCGTCCACCATTCTTTCTAGTGCATCCTTCAGTAGGTAGCTTCTTCTCATCCAGTGACCCAACCAATTCCTTTTCCTCTTCCTGATCAGTTTCAGCATCATTCTTTCTTCACCCACGCTTTCCAATACAACTTCATTTCTTATTCTGTCTGTCCACTTCACAAGCTCCATTGTTCTTCATATCCACATTTCAAATGCTTCTATTCGCTTCTCTTCACTTCGTCGTAATGTCCACATTTCTGCCAAATACATTTTCGCACTCCGCACAAAGTACTTCACTAGTCTTTTCCTTAGTTCTTTTTTCAGAAGTTCGCAGAAGATGTTCCTTTTTCTATTAACATTTAAGTAGTCGCGTGGGGATCATGTTGACCCCAGTATTATATGTTGGTTTGTATTATTTTTACGCTGTTGCCTACATTGTCCAGCTTATCAGTAACTTTCTGAAAGGGTGTCGGCAATACGACTACATGATAACTTCCAGTTTATTACTGTTATTTGTTGCGTTAATTTAAATTTCTTAGGCTGGAGGTTCTGTTGAACCCCCACGCAACTACTAATGTCATAAATTACGTCATTAATTATGTCACAAGTAGTACAGTATTATTTCTGTGATTCTATACGTGAAATCTATTACTCTAGAACATTTTGGCAAGTAATGATGCATATGAGGTAGAAGATTTACGTAGAACTAGAATATTTCATATTTTAATTCGTGTTTTTAATTGGGGGTCACTCTAACCTCCACGCGACTACTAATGCTACAAATCAGTCCACAAGTATTACAGTGTTACTTTCGCGGTGTATATAGGCTACATGCAAGTTATTACTTAAGAACATTCTGGCAAGTAATGACCCATATGAGCTAGAAAGTTTACGTGGAACTATGAATTTTATATTATAATTCGTATTTTTTCTTGGGGGTCATTTTGACCACCACGAGAGTAGCTACTAATGTCACCAAGTAGTTCGCGAGTACTTACGTGTTAAAAGCTTCCTTGGCCATTGCTATCCTCCTTTTGACTTCTTGGTAGCAGCTCATATTACTGCTTATAGTATTCTCCAAGTATTTGAAACTGTCCACTTAATCTACTGTCACATTTAGAATTCACAAGTTTATCTTATTTATTTTTCTTCCTATAACCATGATCTTCGTCTTATTTTTATTTATCTTCATCCTCTACTGCTCACAGGTGTCATTTAGCTTCGGTAGCATATCCCTTAGTATCGTCTCCTCTTCTGTTACTAACGCCATATCATCAGAAAATTTTATACACTTTATTCTTCTTCCTCCTACTATCACTCCTCCAGTGCTCCAAATGTTCCAAATAGATGTTGAACAGGGTACGTAGAAACAAAAATTAGCCAATGGAGTGGGGCCATTACTCATTCCCCAAGGAGAAGAAAAAAGAACGAAGTGACTTCAAACATTATCTCGCAGCAAACTCATAGCCAATGTCTTTTGGGAAAGGAAAGGAGTACTGCTGATGGACTTCATGGAACGATGTATTACAATCAATGTAGAGATTGAAGGAGATAAGGAGGACCATTCACCGTTTAGGCTTGCCTAAAATCATAGACGCAGAATTCTATGACGAGCGTATACTAAAACTTGTGAAATGCTACGCAAGTGTCTCAATTTGGCCAGAGACTGTGTTGATGTAGTTTCAAGTTGTATATAATAAAAGTTCTGCAGCTGAATGAATGACCTTATTGAAGTTAATTTTGTACATCATAAAAACATACTAGATGTGACTGCTCTAAATTCAGTAAAACTGACTTCTGACTATGACAACGCAACAACACTACCTTCATTCAAAAAACGTAATCTTACTCCGGTTATTAAATTATTAAATCTTACAAAAGACGGGCATTGTCTTGGGTTTACGTGGGTTAGATCCTGCATTTAGACATGGTTTGGCACATTGTGCATCCTTATATTTCTTATTTATTTGGCTGCAGTGTATATGAGTATGTCTCGTGACCAGAATATTCTGAGAAATGGAAGTATAGCAATTGGAGATTTATCTTTCGAAGGGGTGGAAAAATTCAAATATCTTGGAGTAAAAGTAACAGATATCAATGACTCTCGGGAGGAAATTAAACGCAGAATAAATATGGGAAATGCGTGTTTTTCTTCGGTTGAGAAACTTTTGTTATCTAGTCTGCTGTCAAAAATTCTGAAAGTTACAATTTATAAAACAGTTATATTATCTGTTGTTCTGTATGGTTGTGAAACTTGGACTCTCACTTTGAGAGAGGAACAGAGATTAAGGGTGTTTGAGAATAAATTTCTTAGGAAATTATTTGGGGCTAAGAGGGATGAAGCTACAGGAGAATGGAGAAAGTTCGCAACGCAGAACTGCACGCATTGTATTCTTCACCTGACATAATTAGGAACCAGACGTTTGAGATGGGCAGAGCATGTAGCACGTATGGGCGAATCCAGAAATGCATATAGAGTGTTAGTTGGGAGACCGGAGGGGAAAAAGACCTTTGGGGAGGCCGAGACGTAGATGTGAGGATAATATTAAAATGGATTTGAGGGAGGTGGGATATGATGATAGAGACTGGATTAATGTTGCACAGGGTAGGGTTCGATGGCGGGCTTATGTGAGGGCGGCAATGAACCGGCGGGTTCCTTAAAAGCCATTTATTAGTAAGTATATAAGTAAGAATCATAGCAATGTAATATGAAAGAAAAACATATGGGATGAGATTGAAAAAATAATAGGTCTACTAAATTATTCATGTACGTTCATCATAGTTTATTTAAGTTACGGAGCTATTCATTTTATTTCCAGGTTGTGTTCAGAACACTACAATGAAATAATGCGCTCTAGCGGTAAATTACAACACTTTTTGATTATTGATTCGGAAATGCGGGCAAGTGAGTGATACTATAACAAAAATCCGAACGCAAAGAACGATTTTTTTCCGGTAAGTGAGCGCCTATCTTTAGCCTCAAAACTTCACCTCGGCCTATTTTTACTTTTTCAGATAATTAATAAATAAAAATGTGAGGGTAAGTGGAAAGTGTTTGTGTAATGATAGAGGGAACCGGGAGTATCCCGAGAAAATCTTATACAATGTCTCTTGTCCACCGCAAATTCCATCACGAACTGGCCGGGAACCGGATTCGGGCCTCCTGGATAAAAGGCCAGCGCGCTAGCACTGTAGACAGAGACGCACCTAAAAGACAGACATACAGTTGAATCCTTATGATTTTTTGTTATCACGACGTAGTGCCTTCACTGGAGCAATACACAAACATAAACACCCGAAAATACAGTATATTCCGCGTACTCTGGTCATCACCCATCGTGTCTTTAACAAAGACATGTTATATCTTTATCTTCATCGACCTACAGTAGAATATGACACTCTCGTGTCGTGTCGTGAGATAGCATATCATTGAACGTCCACATCAGACAACACAATATAGCCTACAATGCCAATGCCAGGATGTAGGCGGGATTCGCACACAATATCATTAGATAAACATGTAGTATTACTATTATGGCATAACAGTTGTGTATGACTTTTAACAATTTACTGAATAACACGAATTGTTTTGTTCTTGAAATACCCATGCCTATACATTTTACTGTGCGTTGAAGTACAATTTTTGCTTGCGTCAGGGATATTCTTGTTTTAATATTCTACACGCGCCGCGCCCTTCTTCCGTACGAGCTCCGTCATCTGAACGTGGCACCATCGTCATAAGTTTTACTGCAAACTTCTAAAGAGCCCAGAATATAAAAACTGCATTCTAATTAAAGAATTTCCAGTTTGGACAGGTAACTCAAGACCTACAATTTTACGCTTGCCAAGTTTTTATACAGTTTTGTTCTACAATGTTCTGCACTGTCTCTGACGTGAAGAAACACACGCACAAGTCCACATTTAACGCATGTTCTACTTTTATTTTTATATTCTACAAACGTTCTTCTTGAGAAAATAGGTAGGTGACATTACATTACCAGCCTTTTCGTATTCCAGCTGTAACAAAACAAAATAATTACTTTCGGTAAAGATTTGTTATTTTATCCTAGTTAGAATTAAATTCTAAAAACTGGTTATTTCAACCACTTTGGTAGTTCAGTTGGCAAAATACTGTATTGTGATCATTGCGGACCCAGATTTTGATCTCGGCCATGGCAGAGACGTACTCGTGGTGGTCAAAGCCAAGTTTTCTGTGGGTTTTTCTCGGTATTATCCCATTTCCCTGCCTCAGACCATTGCAATGCACTTTCACTCCCTATTTCGTAATCATAGCATTCACACAAAAGAGTTCCGCGTGATTTAATTTTGTTAGTTATGTACAAATGACATCAGTCTAAGGATGCACAGTCCTGTTCGTTTTCGAGGAAGATGGATGGCGTTCTAGTGGGATTTCATCATTATCTTAAGACTTGTATTCTATAGATTCGATAGATAACACCGCACAGCTGAGTAACGATAGCGAAAAGATCGCATCTGTTTGGACTTCAAATTAATTCCAATAACAGTGCATTTATTTTGCTTGGGCTCGCTATTATACGGAATACAAAGACGGCAGTTAGGCAAGCACAATCCCAGTTGTTACCCAGATAAGGCGGTATGACGTATGAGTCATTTGTTGTGAGAAACATATACAGTGCTATTTCAGTTTTCTGTTTGTTTTTCTGTTTGCGATTACCGAACAACATTTCTTCATTTATCGTAAGTTTTTAAAAAATGGATCACGTGTCCAGTGTCGTAAAGGATATCAGGAACGTTGTCCTAGAGAAAGTCACCAAATGGGAGAACTGTTCATAAAATAGTGAACAAATTGTAAACTGTCGCCCTGGGTGGTATAAGCGGTATAACTCTGGTCTTCTGTGCCCAAGGTTGCGGGTTCGATCCCGGCCTAGGTCGATGGCATTTAAGTGTGCTTAAATGCGACAGGTTCATATCACTAGATTTAGTGGCATGTAAAAAAACTCCTGCGTGACCAAATTCCGGCACACCGGCGACGCTGATATAACCTTGGCAGTTGCGAGCGACGTTAAATAAAATATAATTTTAATTTTTTTTAATTCTAAACTACTGAAACTGTATTTCACAAGAAAACAAATCATTGGCGTCACAAAAAATACACAAGGAGAAATAGCCAAAATTTCGAAAACAGAGCTGCAACGTATGAATCAAAACATGTTTAGACGCTATAACACCTGCCTCGCAGCAAATTGGGAGTATTTTTAATGTCGTATTTGAAAATGTAAGCAGATTTTATAATTATAAAAAATACAAATATCCGTCAGTTCTACGGTTAATCTCGCGTGTTCTTGACTCACAACCGACAGATCAACGGCCGCGTGTGGCAGCTGGGTTGTTAAATGACGCATATACTGAACTTGTGCGAGCGGGCCCTAGCAAAATAAATTTTTTGTATAAGAGCGGTAATGCACAATTAGTCCACTACAAACTTCAGTGATAGCTTTAAACGGCTTTGTCCGTGACAGAAAAAAGTCGGTTATTTGATAACACAATCGCACGACTATCTAGTGACGATGGGATTGATGACAGCGAGATTGAACTGAGAGGAACAAGAACACTTGGGGTTTTTTTGACATACAATTCTATACATTTCCGTCAGACAGGTTCGGTGGTAAGGTACTTACTGTCCAATAGTGCACTACCTTAAGTTTAGTTATCATCAGGCTTAGGATCCGAGAGAACTTAAGAAAGAAGAGACGTTACAGTGCAACGGAGTACAGATGGAGTGAGGTGGCGTGTTGTGTTTTGTTTACCTGCGCGTTAGTGTACAATCAGCTTCGTAATCAGAGGTGCAATATTCTTCCGCCTTTCTCTACGAAACGAAATCAGGTCATCACAATGCATTTTCAATTCATAGTGAACAGTTTTTTGAACTAGTTGCAAGTATGTACATTGTAACGCTAACGTCTTCAATGTCTCCGAGGGACATGAAAAGTTGAGGTATGTATACTAGCCTACTTCACTTTCCACCGTCACTAGAGTGTACTATTAACAGTAGAATATAACGCAGCACATTGACGTCGTTGTTTACATTCACAGTATGTCTGTCTACTATGTTCAAGGAACTCTATAGTCAAGTTGTGCGTATAGTGGTTGCTGAAGTGTCCCGGATCCTAAGCCTGATTATTATAGAGCGTTGGTCTGTACAGGAAAATGCTACTTAGTGAAAGTTTATTAGAACAGCTACACAGAAATATTTTAACACACAAAATAAAACTTCAAGGAATAATTTTGTTGTTTTCATTTTTAAGAAACAGCGTGAAGAAGGTTCAGTGAAAGAATCAAAGCTACCTGGAAGCTACGAAGCCCATCATTGTTATCTCGACTCCATACCATGGCACTTGACAACACTTCGGATCCTGCTTAATTTGCTAAAGAGTGCAAGTATCAACAATTTTACTAGGAGCGTCTGTAAGCATCGAGATATTTTTAAACAAAAAGAGTCGATATTTTCGGCGTAAAAGTCATTATTAATTCATATTAATGTGCCATTAAATTATTTGTTCTACTAATAGGCCTAACACTATTTCTAGTGTATTATCATAGTTATTTTTTCTAAAAATTCTCCAAATAGCAATTTCATTTGGATATTTCCCGTGTCTTTTCATTTACAGGGATTCTTACATGTATTAAATCTATTATTTGTGATTTTCACTGTTTCTTTATATTTTTCAAAATCTTAATTATTTTAACATATAGTAAGCTTTTGTCTAATATTTATTCTGTTAATGCAAACTAGGATCGGAAGTTAATATTTTGATTGATGTATGATATTTTGAAGGGCTACACGGTAAAGAAAAATTCTTATAATTGTATCAGGAGGAGAACATTGTTATTTCTTTCTTGTATTTTTTTTCAAACTCTGAAATTACGTCGAAAATAATTACACTACTGTCATATTTTATTGTATTTATTAACGCTAGAAATTGCTAGTATCGGAGATCTCTGGCAACGTAGTTAACATGCAACAAAATTATAGGTTACGGTAAGAAATTAAATATACAACGTAAGGACGCATTCATCTGTGTGGAAATAAGGTGAATTTATATTTTTCTCATAGATTCGAATAATAGAGATTCTTTCATGAGTGAACATATTTTAAGTTATTGTAACTATTTTGTTGCTTTTCTAATAATTCATGAAAAATAAATCTTTATCCCACGTTAATTTTGTGAATATTAAATTAAGTTAAGGCTATGAATTATAAGCGTTTTGTTTTGAATAATCTTCAGAAGAAGTGAAATTTCTTGTATTTCTGATTAGACAATAACACAATTGTCTTTACAGCTCATGCATTATGTCCAGACATTCCCCCACTCTTCCTACAGAGCTGCGCACGAGATCGGATGAGTCTACTTACGAATTATAGGGTAATGGGTTACTCTTTGCCTTGAATTCGGTAGACACACGCCCAACCTTCCCTTCTACTCCTACCCCTCCAAAGAAACGTTGTTCCCGTACTGCACATCTCGAGTGTCTTGACAAAATACGTGAATTGTTAGATTCTGAATAATTTGTCTTGGAAATAATTTTGCTCTACTGCTTTGTTTTTATTTCATTTACCGAAGACAAACATTGAATGTAGCAGGATGTTCTAGCTACGAGGTTATCACGGTTATAAAATATAGGATAAACATAAGTTAAAGACATGAAATGGAAATGAAATTGAATGTCTATTTTCTTGGCCGAATTGAACCCGGATCCTCTGGATTGCAGCCAAATGCGCCGCCACTACAGGCGCACTATAGAGCGAGCACAACATCGAAATTACATTTACTGAATTTTTCTTCGAGGGCTCATAAATGTTTTATTTCCAGAAATCTTGAGCCAGAGATGCTCTTCTTATTGTCGTATATTAGAAAGTTAAAACAGCATCTACGCCTCTTTTGTACTGATCGATAGTCGATATTGTGTTTCGTGGTGCACCCTCAACCAAATGTCTACAATACATAGCTGGAGGGCTTCCAAACTGGGGAGCAGCTAACATTGTCTGCCTTGTATTTATCCGAGATATCATAGTCCTCAATCTTGCGTCAAGTAAATCCAATGGCATTGCAGAAATTCCACATATATTTTAATGTTCCTTGTGGCTGAATGCCACCAGTATCAGAGAGAAATTTTATAACAACATATCTTCTTGTAGTATTAATATTATAAACGTTTCTCTGTTTTACACGTTCAATTTCTAAGTAACTTTAGGAATTTATATGAATTAATAAACTACAATATCATGTGATAAGAATATGACCTCTTCTACTGATTAGACACATATTACAAGGGCGTTTATTCCTTACTCTTGTATTAGTCTTAGCCTGGAAACAACACTCTTATAGTGAATATAGTTATATTTGTAAATATTTAAGTAATTCTTTCTTTTAATTTAAAAATGTTTATTATTACTCGACCAAGGCCAGTGGAGTCCTTCAGCCCGGAGCGCCACTTGTACTTCTCCTGCTTTCGTATAACGTCATCGCGATAGTTCACATTACGCCCGTGTCTCCACTCACCTCGGTCGAGTTATACTTCGACGTATGTATGAGTAATACTAGTTTCTTATGAACTAGATTTAAAAAATCCGCATAAGAAAGCAGGATACTATTAATTTTAAAAGTGACAAGAGTGTTTTTTGTTTCAGATACCGTTACACATAAATTATGATGATATTTTTTTTAAAATCAAATTGATTAGAGTACTTATTTGCTGTTCATAAATACTAGGGCATTAGATAAGTAATGGCAACATAGTTACTAGGGCTAGGATTTTGATGACCTATAAATCATGAAAAAAGTCCTAAAAACAATGCATTTATGACCTAAAAATCTTAAAAAAAATGCCCTTAAATGCCCTAAAAATTGATCTTTCATAAATGGCTTAGCAGGAAAAGAGGTTTTGTACTACTTAATATTTAGACTAGTAATTAAATTAAATGTTACATAACTTTTTCTAAGTAGTACACTTTAATTATTTTACCTGATGTAGTTTCCATGTATGATCGTTCACCTCTATGTCGGCATGTGAACGTGAGGTCAGCAGTCAGCTGGTCGGTCTTGGTCCTTCATGGGCTGTGGCGCCATGGATTTACTTTAGTTTTAGTTTTCATGTAGTCTACCACAAGGCCACTCTTATCCGGAATTAGCAGGTATAGAGGAGTCTATATTGAAGGGTGGTTCGACTGATCCATTACATGGGGTGTACTATGTTAAAATGGTAAAATGTTTTGTCGAAAAACGATTAAAATATTATACAAAATAATGGGTATTAATGGACAAAATGTGTAAAGAAAATGTCAAATGAAATAAACATTATTTTACATGAATAATGGGTATTTATGTCCAAAATTAAATTAAAATGTATAAAAAATGACCGAATAAAACAAAAAATGCTCTTATGAGTTGAAACAGACAAAAATGCAAAAAAATGCCCTAACAAATATGTCTTAAAACACATAACATATAAATACTAAAGCAGCTATGTTTCTGGCTTACTATAAAAAAGATGCAATTTCATCAAAATCCTAGCACTAATAGTTACTGTTCCACACTAAATTTATTTTGGTTACTTTTGACATTACATATTTCAAATATAGTCTCCTGCCATATCTACAATACGTTGCCAAATTCTTGGAAGACGGCGGACTCCATATGCAGCAGCATTTCTGGATATCTTTCTCACTGATCAATCTAAAGCTCTTCGGATGTCAACTCTTGATTGAAAGCGATGCCTCGCTTCCACCAAATAATAGTTCAGTATGGTAGGACTTCTCTCCCATAGGTTTCTTGTAATGCCCTAAAGCTCTGAGTCTCATGTTTTTCTCTTGCAACTTAGATTTTTATGAAGTATCTTTGATCTTACATTTAGGGCTGCATTGTTTACTACAAATCAGAAACAGCCACTGTATTTACAAAATATGGTTACTTCGAGACCTTGAATATTGCAAATTTATTAATCGCTGCTCTATTGCGTAGTACAAGAGTTCAATTGTCACCGTTATGAGCATTGATTTACAGCAGTGTGGCCATTACTTATCAAATGTCGTAGTGTAATCTTGTTTCAAGAGTGCAGCTTTATCGAATTTAATTAAAAGTGATAATGTAGAAATCTCTTGTAGTAAATTGTTGTGAATTTACGAGTTTAAAACAGATTCTATGAAAACATGACACAGGAATTTGAAATTATGGCTCTATTATTTATTTTTATGGTGCTTTCCCCACAAATTAAATGTTCACGGTATTATTTTGTGATACAGCAATTAAAAGAAAATCGTATTTATATGTGAAATAACAATTTCGTGTACCGATCTGACTAGTTTTCGAGCAAACGTTTTCTTAGTAGACAAATATACTTATTATTATTATTATTATTATTATTATTATTATTATTATTATTATTATTATTATTATTTTCGTGCATTAATAAAGTTTTAATGCCTGTTTTTACAGAACTTGCATTTCTGGTCTTAATTGGTTTTACTAGTAATAGGATGACTAATAAATTGTACGTTGATAAGTGAGTGATAGCTATATGACCGGATGTCAATACTGTCATTCAACATTGTGTAACGCACTCCAGTCAGATAAATAAATAAATACAAAATACGCGTACTGCAGTTTAAAGAAAACTGGAACATGGCAAAATCTAAACCCGTGAAGAAATAGTGCTTTAAAAGGAAATGGGAATATGAATATTTTGTGATGAAGACGAAAGAATTGCTTGTTTACTGTGTCCCATCAATTTATTTCTACTCCTCATTTCAATATTAAACCACATTTCAACAAAGCCCATATTAAGAATTATGGAATGCACAAACTTTCGGATAATTTCATTATTACGAACTGTATATTGATTATTTATTTATATACTGTTATATAAAGGGTGTCACTCGTTGTGTTCATTATGAATTGAAATTAATAGTGACTTTCAAGGTTTATTACTTAAATGCTATAAATTTATGTTTCCGTAGGTGATGACAGGAGGAAAGTTTTCGAAAATCTAAAGCAGGTTAGGTGCAAAGAAATCTTAAAGAAACTACCGACAGAAAATCTAGTATAATTGTATATCTTGAAACTAGATAACGCATTATAAATATAATTAATTTGTTAGAATCCTTTTTTAAAATTACATGCCGCCACTGAAGGACTTTTGTACGGGCAGATAATGTAAACAACTCTACGTGGAAGTCGATCAGCTCCAATAGAAGTGGAGTGAGGCTGACGTCATATTTCCCCTACTTACGAGTTCTGCAGGCCTGAGATAATCAAACGCAGGATTACTAATTTTATGCATTATATTATAGTTGATTCATACCAATTCCAACTTTATTTGCAGTATTTTTTGTGATTAGTTATTTCAGTTCTAGCTGTTAACAGAATTTTACACTTCATTTCGTTCGGTTATTTTTTAATTTGCCATATAGCCTATCTGTAATTTTCATTTCCGCATTTTTAATTATTTTACATTTATATCTGTTATTGTCCATCATTCTCAATCACAAAACAGAACAAATACTGTCAATATTTTATTAAATTACATTGAAGGTATAGATATCATTTTTTAAAATACTTAATTTTTTTAGGAAACTATTGAAATGTATTTCACTACGTTTTTAAATTTATATTTTTCATTCCGTATATTTAGAATTTAAAAAGTTCGAAACTTTCACTTAAAACAATTAACGTCGTGTTTGCTGATTTGCTGCAATGTCACTCGGAAATACGAGTTTACGAGTTCAAACCCAGGTCAGGACGATGGATTTTAAAGGCCGATAAAATCTTTAGTATGACTTCCTAAGGAAAAAAATGAAGCTATAACTCTCCTATTGTATATTTATATCACGAACGACAGCTGTGCACCTGATATGAGGGCTACAGGAAAAATGTGTTAATTACATCACTTCTAAATATAATTTCGATGCTGTACAGTATCTGCACCTTAATGCAGAGGTTCCCAACCTTTTTTTGACTGACGACACACTTTACTGATCGCCCACGATATCGTGACACACTTATTTGATTTTAATAATAATAATAATAATAATAATAATAATAATAATAATAATAATAATGACCAGTACATTTTTTCTGGAGAAAAAGGTGGTGGAACTGCAGAATATTCTCTAGTGAACGGGGGAAATGATTACTGTTCATTGCACGGGAATTTTGTCGTTTTAACCTCCTTTTTGTACAACTAAGACTTTCAAGATCTAAGCGGAATTCAAAGAAAAATTATATTAAAAACATATTCATTCACACATATTTCGGTTCCATGTTGAAAAATGCAACAAAGAGGTGCCGGAACGCCGTTACAGCGCGTTCCGTCAGAAAAAAGCACTGATAACAACTTGTGTGTAGTTTCGGACATCCAGTGTTGTAAATAGGTTGATGTTGACACGCAATCGAAAATTGTAAAAGAACAAGCGGCAACTTGAGTGGCATTAGAAAAAAACAAAGATATGTGTCAAAAATCTCAACCTATCTATGTGGATGTCCGATAAAAAAAATTATTATCGTTTTTGAAAACTCGCCTATATAAATTAATGTGAAGTCTGCGTTTCGTGAGTTTCATAGACTTTCTCTATACGTGGACTTATGGTTGAAAAACTGAACTGAACATTGTTACAGGTATTCACGTTTCATTGGTAAAGTCTGTCTCAAAAATGTACCATATCAAAGACTTCATTGCAAATAAAAAATGCGTTGTAAAGAAACTTTTTGGATCGCATAAAATTCATTTTTGAATTCCAAAATCTCGCGGCACATTCCGTGGAGCTGCACGACACACCGGTTGGGAACCCCTGCCTTAATGTATTATGAAATAAGAGACAACTGAGTATAAAGAATATAAATTTTCAAACACAGATAGATATTCATTAGGCTATATTACTAAGAAGGAGTTTATGAATGCACAAATGGAAGTAGGCTATGCTTCATTCATTCCTAAAAGGATAGTCCTGATATTAAGGTAGAACGGGAGTAGTTAAATACTAAAATAACTTACTGTGCACATAATTAAAAAGTTACAAAGAATGTCCATGACGGGAAAAACAAAGAAGACTTAATCGTTAAACTGCATAAAGTATTTATCGGGTTTGTTAGAACTCTACTTTTTCTCCTCTTTGTAAAAACATCTTGTAATTGAAAGTTAATAGCGGAAGGAACTAATAAGTTGGGAGCAACTCGTTAACTCGGTTACCCTCACAAGTGATGCATTTAATTAAGAAGTCGATAGTATAAAGTTGCCTGTAGTCTTGAAAGGTGTCTTACCCTGGATATTCTTTCCGTCTCTCTCTATGCTCAACCACGAACCCCTCCTCCATTTCATGACCTCCTAAGTTCTGACGTGTATTAACTTTGAGTCATGTCCTCCCCCTTGGGCGACAGATCGGAAGCCACCCTCGCGCAGATGTTCCTCCCCCAACCAATCAAGATGTTATTCTTATGAGTTAAATTCAATTTTCCAGCAGTAGCATAGTAGATGGACCTTTTCTATTGATGTGATTATTTTAGCGTTTTTGGCAAGTGAGTCTTAGGAAGTTTGCAAAATGTTTTTCTCTCTCCCTCAGAGTTGAAAGTTTCTTTGGAATATAAGACTATCTCCTTGTACTTTCTCAAATTGTACATACATAGCTAGACTTTGAGTTAAATTCAACATGCTTGTAGAAACAATTTTCTTCGGAAGTTAAACATGAATTATAAACACGGCCCCATTTGTAAGTGTACTGAAAGGTACCGTGTTATTCAAAGTTGGAGAACAGCGTGTTAAACTCTGTTTTACGTGAAAGAGCGGAAGACGTGCAGAAGGAGAATGAAGTTTCTGCGGCCCAAATAATATGCTCAGCCATCTTTCTCCCTTTACTTAGCGTTCGTTATCCTCCTGTTTAATTTATAGGCCATAAAAGTCCCCCTCAACCTCTTCGTTGCTCTAGTGTTACATCCAACTTTAGTCTCATATGCCAGTTATAGTTTACTTTACGATTTGCATATCAGTATTCAGAAACTCTAGCATCGAATATAAATGATTGCTGGAGCATTATCCTATATTTTCAGACCTATACCTAACTCACAGTAATTCTTCTGGCGTCTTCTCCTCTAGGAACTTTGACACTATATGATGTCGTACCAACATTTACGGATTTTTATTAAACCCCTGATTTAATGCAAGGTTGGATTAATATAGACAATGAACATAGATGATTATAATTATTTCTGAATATATCTTCACTCTAGTTGGTATGTACACAAGTCATAACATTAATTTTGTTGAAGAAATAGTGAGTTACTTCATTTAGGATTTCAGAAGAATTCACTCACTTCTCATAGAAAACTGTTCATCAAGAAAAATAAAATTCGTTAAAACTATAGGCTTTTCTTTTTAGAAAATCAGCAAATTGACTTGTGTAGGTCACAAGATCATGGGTAGGGTATGAAGCACGTATGAGTGAATCCAGAAATACATATAGAGTTTTAGTTGGAAGACCTGAGGGTTAAAGACCTTTGGGGATGCCGAGACGTAGATGGGAGGATACTATTAAAATGGATTTGAGGGAGTGCTAGAGATTGGATTACTCTTGTTCAGGATAGGGACCGATGGCGAGCTTATGTGAGGGCGGCAATGAACCTCCGGGTTCCTTAAAAGCTATTTGTAAGTAAGGTTATAAGATCGTCACACGCACACAGGGAACATGATCCCACTGGATGAAAATAGACTTCAAATAATTGTGTCGTTACAAAGGATTCAAATTTCTTGTTGACGTGACAAAATAATACATGTTTTTAAAGACGGACTAAATTTAAAAAAAAATAACATACTAAGTGCGGAACTCAAACATTGGAAAGAACGACAAATTATTAAGTCACTAAAATCGCTTATCTTTGATTGTTTGTTGTTCAGTCAACTGTCCGAAGACAGGCTCGGTAAACAAACCTGTGACGTTGTGAGCGTAGAAACAAGTGCCGGAAACTCCCAATCAGAATTGAACACAATCTGAGTGGAAGCCGATTTTCATGTGAAACATTAGTGGTCATGGCCATAGCAAATGATATGGAGGAGAAGTGATTTAATTTCGCTTAGTACATTATCATTTATCATTCCTATGATCTTCGCAACAACAGGGACAAATGGTCCAAATAACAAAATGTCTGGAAGTTAAATGATGCAAGACGCTAGCTACAGGGTTGTTTCCGATCTCTGATAAGGAATTTGAATGACATTATGTACGTCAGGAGTCACACGACAGCTGAACTGTGACGCGAGGTGACAGACCAGTAGTGAGTGATCTCATAGTCAGAGTGCACGGCGACTCACAGCAGAAATTCCCAAGAAAATCGAGTCTTTTTGGGAGGGTTACATAACAATCTTTTCCGATGCCAAGTACTGTTAAGCGAAAATAAAAGAAGCCTGCAATAAACTAGGTTTCGTTATTTTCAAGAAACGCATCTTCTGTGTACTTAATAAGATTGGTAAAGCTCGAATGGAATTCATTTGTATCATCTCGTGAGGTGCGGCGACTTGTGACGGGGGGGGGGGGGAGAGTGGATTTGCTTGCTTTTTCCATTAAGGAATTAATCCTATCCGAGCTTTGTCAGTCTTAGTTGGTACACACAAAATGCCTTTCTTGTAAATAACGAAACCACACGTTTTTCAGGCTTCTGTGATTTTCACATAACTGTATTTGACATAGGAAAGGGTTGTTATGTACCCCTTCCAAAAAGGCTCGATTTTCTTGAGCATTGCTACTGTGATACACCATGCACTCTGATTATTTATTAAATCACTCATTACTGGTCTGTCACCTCTCGCCACAATTCAGCAGTCGGTGTGATTCCTGACGCACATGTCGGCATACAAATTCGTTATCAGAGATCGGAAACAACCCTGTAGTTCTGTTTAATTCATGTTTCTATCTTTTTATGGTTTCTATCCAAATTCAGTTGAGAATATTTACACTATATAGAGGTAAAAGAAACGCTCTTGAGTTGGAAGAAACTGAACCAATCAGATTGTGCTTATAGTCCAGTCGGTGTATCTGCACTTAGGTTATTCTGTCAAAACTAGTGGTTCTGCAGTTTGATCTAGAGTTGAACGACCAAGTCAGAAGTTGTGATGTGTCTGTTGCAATCAAATGGAATAGAAAATATGAGTTCATTAAAGAAATCCATTAGCGGTTGTTTGAACTGTTAGGTTGAGCTGTACCTTGTACACAAGCAACGTATTGATTTCAACACGGCGTTCGCGCCAACCGGACCGGATCAGGTCTAAACACGTCTGCAGTCCACAGAAACGCCACAACGTTTAAATTTTAAATCTTCACAGAACGAATGACAGCTTCAAAGAAAAATTATAACAGTTACAGATTGTTCAAACTTCAACTGAACCAAATCAACCATTATATTTAAAACCGATAAGATAATTTAAATTATACACCTAACATAATGCATGTGATTGATAAGTCAGATAGGCTACATGCCTATACAGGGACATCATTTTATTTTTACTAACATTTTTAATATTAACCTGTCTATGCCTTTAGCGAACCGGAAACACCGCTTGCTCCCCCCTCCAAGACTGGAGTTCGATGATACTGGCGTAAAACACAAATCACTTTACTAGGTATAGGAAGGAAGAAAAGTAGTTCATCCATTTACGTAAACTAGGAAATATCGCGATTTTGAGTTTGATAATTTTCATTAGGTTTTTCTTTAATCAAAGTACAGTACTGTATTAAGAATAAGTGTTTTTACTCACGAAGTGAGTTATCCATGCGAACGTATTCATTATGCAGTGTATATTATACTGTATACAGCACATTAGCGTACAATATAGAGAAAGAAGTTAAATTGAAAAATAATCATAATATGAATATTTAAACACAATTTTGAAAATGGTGGCCGTTCATTTCGATACAGGCTTCAATTCTTTTGTGCATATTATCGCACTATAGACTATTGCATCTAATTCCAATTGCCAGTTTCGTCCTTCGTACTAGTAACTCATGTTGAAATAATTCTGTACCTACTCTACGTACTGTGAATTCAATCTTCACTTCTGCCCGACCCGAAAATATAAAATTATTCAGACATGCTATCTACTGTCCGTCCAAGTGGTTATGCCGCAGGATTGTAGAAAGGGAGGAAATCACGTGACAGTTAATTACTTAACGAGGCCCTTTTATTTAAGTTAAATTAAAGAGCTGTATAATATTACGTAAACTTCCAATTCCTAAGAGAAATTAATGTTTTCAGAAAAGAGCTAAGACAGCCCAGCTATTACAGAGGGACGAGCAGAAGCAGGTGGGGAAATCGGGATGCGACGTAGGCAAACGGACAGTACCTGTGCGAAAATATGATTCAATATTGAAAGCTCTTTCGTCACTGGAAAATGCGAACATATTTCTGGAATGTACTATACTCAGTAACTCAGTACTCTTACTATCTGCGGTCTTGGTTCTGTGTGGAGTTGGAACTTCCTTAGTAGAAGGGGTGGGAGTGAAGTACATTAAAAAACTCAGGTACAATAAAAATTGAAGTAAAAATAAAATGATGTCCCTGTAGTATATGGGATATGTGATATGAAATATGACAACATATTTGTCCCGAGATACGTGTAGGCTCCATTTCTAGCTCTCGTTACCTGAACACAGAGTATGCTATGGACGAAACGAACACACATGCTTCTTCCTCAATCCTTCAACTGCAACTCAATTTTCATTGTTGTTACGTTATCCACTTCGCAAGTCTACCAACCTGTGCTTTATTTATGAAATGACCCTCGTAATTACATTAATTTAAGATTAATTTACGCAACAATGCAGAAAGAGTGGTGTAAGTATAGGAGCAGGCGATGTAAGGCGAAACTAAACTTTCTATATCACTGTGTTAAGGGGTTAGGTAAAACTTACAGGAGTAAAATTTTGGATATATTCAACATTTGTTTTCTCCATTATTGTGTCTTGTACAATAATGAAAATTGGAATGTTTAAGAACACTGTCCTTCTGCTATATGAAAAAAATATTATTACGATAAAAAAAATACTTACACTTTTTTTTTATCAAAATTCAGTTTACTGTGTTTCCCACATAAGTCAAAAACTATCCAACATTCTGTTATGAAATTTTTTGTGTTTATTTATACATGTCATATCTACTATATGATCCAGCTCACTCCCCTACCTTTCATAGATTGTCTGATAAAAATAAATTCATTTAAAAATTTTCTTCTAACACAAAATAAAAAAAAATATATATTTATTAAGGAATGTAGTTAAAAGAGCATGATATTGTAAATATGAGTTTCAGCAATAAAATAAAAGAGAGAGAACATAAAAAGTTAATAAGTTTATGAGTTATGAGGGAAACGCTTCATCACTGCACAGTGAACTGCCACCATTTTTAATTTTGAAAAAAAAATATATATAAGTAATTTCTTTAAAACGTAAAAATATTCTTTCATATAGCAGAGGGACAGTGTTTTACACATACCAATTTTCATTTTATTGTACGAGATACAGTAATGAAGGAAAAAACTGTTGAATATTTCCAAAAATTTTACTGCTGTAAGCTGTACCTAACCCCTTAAGCATTCTCACAATTTTCAGTTAGTTGTGTAGGATAATTACTTCAAGATTATAATACAGCAAGTAAATACAGTTGTGAGAGAACAAATATGACAAAAAATCTTATTACCATTTTCTGCAATAATGGCACCATACTTCAGGATGTCAGAAACGAAAAAAAAATGATGTATCAAAAAGGAAGATTAAAACGTTCCCATTATTGTTGAGATACTTTACTACTAAGCAAGAAGTGAAAACAAAATTATTCTATTTATATTTATACAGTGAAGATTCTGCAGTTATAAAAACTGTCGATTATAAATAAAAAGGTAACTTATGTTTTACAAATATTTGACGTTATTGTGCTGATAATGCTTCAGTGAATTTTGGAAAGAACAAAAATGTCTACACTGCTTCGAAGGAACATAATAAAAACACAATTGCTAGTGGTTGCCCATAACATGTGATCAATAATTTTGTCATATGTGGTTGTAACTCTTTCAAATACAAAATAAAGTGTTTTGTAATTAAACCATATGAGTTTAGTAGATAAACTAACAAGAAAAATGCCTCTTTGAAAATGTTTTTTGAGTGGCTTGGTATGGAACGGACTGAAATTAGCCGTCATTTGTCTATCTTTGGTTTCAGAAGGTTGCTGAGGAATTTTGGAGCTGTAAACTCTCATTTTCTGTCACAAGAGAACCAACCTAAAAAAAATACTCAAGACATTTTTTGAAGACGAACATGCTTAATGCTACCTAGTGTTTCTTTAAATGTCAGAAAACTGCCTAATTTTAGAACTATTTTCTATATTACATGATTTGAGAAACAGCTTTATGAATCGTAGAAATGAGCAGTTTATGGGTTTACTATCGCTGTCTCAATTATCCAAAGATCTTGTGAAGTTCTGCTGTTGACAGTTCAAGGAGGAAAACAATTCTACAATGTTTTTAATATTAAAATGCCAATTTTGATAACCGTAGGCCTATTAGTTTTTTAACTTCATATAAAGGAATAGTTTTCTCTCTCTCTTTATTTGTTCGATCATTACATATCAACACTGGCCACACTCATATCACTCTCACAGACTAAACGTAAGTATTATCCTAGATCATATTATATACCCAGACAGGTCGGCCTTATAGGCTTTGGGGTTAACAACTTTTGTCAGGTTTACTACGCTGCCATCTAGTTGTTACATAAGGAGTCACGTCATAATTCCCATTTCAATTGCCTTAGCGACTGTATTGCCATCTCGTGTTCGTTTACAGCGGACGGGTGGCGATCCTGGCGGTTTTTCTCTTCAAAGTGCTGCCGATTTTAACATAGCGATGAGCTATCTGTTACATATATGATCTAGGGTATTAGGTACGCTGGAAAAAGAATGTCCCTTTTTGGTAAATCTAAATTCTGGCAACCATGACGATATGATATATGATAGGATACGGTACGATACGATATAATATTACGTGATACATAAGGAGGCACAATGATATATTATGATGTGATTAAATGGTATGATGCAGTATAAATTAACATTTCATACAATATATCATCATGAACATGATCATCGTCATTATCATTAATATCAATATTAACATCCTTGGGTGATCTGTTGGCCTCAAATATTCATCTGTTAACTATCTGCTGTCTCCCCATGATTTGACATTCTTTAGTTGATAATTCAGGAGTAGACACAATTTTGATGGCCTACAATGAAGAGCCTATACAGAGCACATGTTACCAAATGAGTCTTTATTTATCGGTGGAAAATGTTACGGCGTTAGTGATGCGCCGAAGACTATAATTTTACGTCTACGCGTGTTTTCTACGTATAATCTACGCGAAGTGTACATGGCTTTTTTTCATGTAGACTATGTAATCTATCAATGAATATATTTAAAAAGTGCTCTTATTGATTTATAATAAACCCAATAAATTAAATAAGTAGATAAATAAATGACAAGTAAATAAATCAATAAGTACATAATTGAGTTATTCTTTACCACTTCATTTCCACAAAAATGTCTTGAATATATGAAATATGAATGAAATTATACTTATAATTGAGGTACCCGTGGAAAAGGGATCCATACCATAGTCGTGTTGATTTTTTAGTTTCTTTCATAATCCAAGAGATCTTGCCATCTACGACCTCTTTTATGAACTTCAGTTTTGTAGCATGTGTCTACGAGACATAGTAAGCATTTATAAATGCCTCTTCTTCACTTGAAAAGAGATAATCTCAGTGGAATAAAATATTTTTCTTATAAAATTTAGTTTTTGTGGCATGGATCCTTTTTGCACTGAGGACCTCAATTGCATTAATTATAATATATTATATGTATAAATGTATACGTGTTCCATAATCTTCTGCACTGTTGCTGTCTATCATTTTGTGAGTATAGGGCTAATCGATGCACAGTAGTTTTGATGACCTCTCAATATGTAGATGATTTCTGACAGGTGAATGGTTGTAAGAGGAATTAGAAAATACATGTTCCGGTTGAGTAAAAGAAGCAGTTATTTCCTGAAGTTTCAAAATTAAATGAAATAGGCAAATCCTGGTTCACCCATACCCAAAGAAATGAATGAGTGATATTATTTTATTTTGAAATACCCCTGTTCTCATGAAGACTGATTAATCCGTTTAATATCGCTTCAATAAGTTGTAGCAGATCTAGGATTATGAATAAAATATTGACTGTGTCTGGAGATACGGAATTTTATTTTAAATGCAGAGACTGTATCTCTTTCTTTGTGAGTCTGTGTTTCGAAGAAAATGGCAATTAATTATTTCCATATTATTATTACGATTATTTTATATTATTTTGCGTATTTATTCTTGCAATAATATATCCGTTACTGAAATAACTTACTTACTTACTGGCTTTTAAGGAACCCGGAGGTTCATTGCCGCCCTCACATAAGCCCGCCATCGGTCCCTATCCTGAGCAAAATTAATCCATTCTCTATCATCATATCCCACCTCCCTCAAATCCATTTTAATATTATTATCTTCCCACCTACGTCTCGGCCTCCCTAACGGTCTTTTTCCCTCCGGCCTCCCAACTAACACTCTATATGCATTTCTGGATTCGCCCATACGTGCTACATGCCCTGCCCATCTCAAACGTCTGGATTTAATGTTCCTAATTACGTCAGGTGAAGAATACAATGCGTGCAGTTCTGTGTTGTGTAACTTTCTCCATTCTCCTGTAACTTCATCCCTCTTAGCCCCAAATATTTTCCTAAGCACCTTATTCTCAAACACCCTTAACCTATGTTTCACAACCATACAGAACAACTGGTAATATAACTGTTTTATAAATTCTAACTTTCAGATTTTTTGACAGCAGACTGGATGATAAAAGCTTTTCAACCGAATAATAACAGGCATTTCCCATATTTATTCTGTGTTTAATTTCCTCCCGAGTATCATTTATATTTGTTATTGTTGCTCCAAGATATTTGAACTTCTCCACCTTTTCAAAAGATAAATTTCCAATTCTTATATTTCCATTTCGTACAATATTCTGGTCACGAGACATAATCATATACTTTGTCTTTTCGGGATTTACTTCCAAACCTATCTCTTTACTTGCTTCCAGTAAAATTTCGTATTTTCCCTAATCATGTTACTGAAATAACTGGATATAATAAAGTAGATAGGCAGAATATTTCAATAGAAGTATGTAAAACCTATGAAAAGTACACAAAAAACAGCTGGTAGGATTCATTTAAGATCGTCTCAAAAAGTTGTAACAAATCAGGAATTAGGAACATTTCATTAAATTGTTACATAATATATGAATTTACAGCGTACGGATAATATTCTTATGTATTTATAGTTCTCCGATATATGAATTTACATCATTTTTTAAATGCAGACACTATTTCATTTTCATTTTGAGCTTATGTTTTGAAAATGCTAATTAATTAACTCCATATAATCTTTGATGAATAATTTTTTTTTGTACGTATTTATTCTTGAAATACTATTTTTATTATTAAAATAATAACTGAATTATTTCGCATTGTTACAATAATATTACAAGCTACACTTTTATGTTCTAACATAACGTGTCGCTCGTGTGAGAACGTATGGTGGCAGCACTGTTCGTAATGGATGTAGAGAAACAGCTGTTGTAGTTAGCCTGTACAGATCCGATGCGCACGCAATTGTGGAACAGATGACAAGCATTCAGCTCTCTCAGTAGCATGTGACTCCTTTTGTGTTTGTGTTTGGCGCACATGTGCCGATGTGGTATTTGTTTATGGGTTTTGTGATGGAAATTCTATAGCTGGCCGTAGAGTGTAACGTCAAAGGTTTAGTAATCGCAGAGTACCGGTACCCAATTCAAGACCGTATACTAGTGTTTATGACCAGGGAAAGGAAGTTCATGCCCTAAAAATGTCAAGAATATGTATGCATTTATACCGTAAAAATAGATAAATATGCTACAAAATATGCATTATCAGTCTGAGATTATTTTAACAGAATAATAAGGTGTAGGTAACTTACGTTTAGTCTATGGATTTTGAAGTGCTTGTCTCATTATTGAATGCTCCATTTATGCTATTACAGTTCACAACTAAGCAGTGACGTATGTTTTTTGTTGTCATTATTCGCCCGTTGTCTCTCAGCATAGCTTAGTAGCGCGAAAAACTTCGTTCTACGTCACAAAAACTAAGAGGGGCTTGCACAAAAGCTTTGAGCTGCTCTGTAGAAAATTTTGTTGGTTTTTGCGGTCTTTTTCCTTCAAGAATATCTTAAATTTTTTAAGTTGATAATAGCCAGGGGTTTTTGGTAAGAATATTTGCTGTTTTCTCGTTCACTTTATCTCCTACATTTCCTGGATCTGATGTTAAACTGGACAGTGTTCTATTCAAATCTGCTGAAGACTGCAGTAAAGGAATACCAATTGCTAACTTGAGAGATTTCCTACGAGGGCGTCAACGTTACGTTCAAAATTCATAAACATAAACATACAATTAGTCTACGTCACAAGAAGTAAGAGGTGCTTACACAAAAACTGTGAGCTGTTTTATAGAAAATTTTGTTGGTTTTTGGGGTGTTTTTCCTTCGAGAATGTCTTGAATTTCTTGAAGTTGATAATGGCCAGGGTTTTTTGGAAAGAATATTTGCTGTTCACTTTATATCCTACATTTCCTGGAACTGATGTTAAAATGGCTATTGTTCTATCGAAATCTGCTGAAGACTGCAGTAAAGGAATACCAATTGCTAACTTGAGAGGCTCCCTATGAGGGCGTCATCGTTACGTTCAAAATTCATAGTCTAAACGTAAATTATAATATGCAGTTTCCCTACATACGTAAATGTTAAAACATTATGCTTTTATAAATAATGGCAAAATATGCACTTTTATGCACAATAAAAGTAATATCATTGTATTTAGAAATGTATGATTCATGTAGATAATCTTTCAGCATTTTCATACAACGATAGAGAACAAATTTTAAAATATGCAAATGCATGAACTTCCTTTCCTATTTATGACAAACTGCGCGAGGCTGATACAATTCCCATCAGTCGTATTTCTTTGTATATAAACTGTGGATGAAGTAAAGGCATACTTTAGTCGGTAGAACGTAGTCCTACAATGAACTCACGAAGAATTTCTGTGCGTAATGCTCTTCCACCAGAGTATAGTATGGCGGACAATACATCAGTAAAGTTTCTTCCTTCTCATATACAGCGGGTGCAACACCTTGAAGAAGATGAAACTAGAGGATTGGTATTATGTCGGTGGGTAATTGGTAATCGCCTATAAGTTCACCGATGAAGCTAGTTTCATTCTTGTCGGTATAAGCAATAGCTGTAACTTACATCGACGGTGCATTGAAACCGGTGATGGAATTTTGGACCACTATTTTGAACTCTTGAAATGAATATTGATACCATGTAAATAGTAGAGATGAAGGGAACTAACTGTCGCTCTCGCTCGCTCTGTTCGTTGTACTCGTCTCGTCTCGTCTCGTAACTGTTGTGTGCTTCCGGTATTGCTCATCATTCTCGAAATAGAATTTGGTCGCCGTGGAAAGATTTCGTAACTTTGAATAAGATACATCATTGAAATGAACAACATTAGAGATGTTTAATTGATACAAAAAGACAAAACAAACAGTATCATAGTTAACAAAATGATCTGGTTCTATTATCAGATATAACCTATGGTTATAAAAAAAATCTAAAATAAATTTTCATTTCTAAGGAACATAAAACATAACGTTAAATAAAGCGTTAATGTTCTTTTACTTGAAATTGTACACTTGATCTCAAACATACGAAAAAAATCGTAGCTTTTTAATAAGGGCAAGATAATTAAATAAAGATTGGGGAACGTATTATTATACACTCAAAGGTAGAGATATGTTTCAAATAGGCTACTTGATTGTTGATACATATCTAAGAGTTGCCAAAACAGATATAAGTTCAGTCTGGTATAAACAACTGTGACGATTCAAAGCTGCTTGACGTTCGAGTGTTGACCACTCCCGAAGTCTTGATCGCTTTATTCACTCACAAGCAGACAACGCGTCGTAGGAGATATTGTCGTGCGGGTTTTCGGCTTTGCGGGCGCTGTTAGTCTTGATTTCTCGATCGTTGTTCAATTCTAGTAAATATATATTAAATGCAATCATTAAGTCGTCTTTCTTTCTTGCTATTATTTTCTAAGGCTTGTTATGCGTAATATTCAAACACCTTTACCTCTACATTCTTTGAAAATTAGACACATGTTTTAGTGGTACATTTTTTTTTTTACTCTGAATACTCTATATTACCATTTTCTAAAATATTTAATATTTCTCCTGAATCACTCTATATACAGAATGTAAGCGAATAGGTTTCAAATATTTTATAGATGTATTCCTAACAACAAAACATTGAAAAACTTTCATATAAACATAGTCTTGAAGATGTTTAGTTAATTACAAAATTACAACTTATTACAAATTTACTCAAAGTGTTCACCACATGAGTTGATGCATGTCTTGATCTTGAGTACCGTTCTTTGGCGTACTATATTGAAAATATCTGAACTGCTTCTTACATTATTGTTCAAATTCTTTTAAGAGCTTTCAGAACATCAATATTAGACACATAAGTTACATACAATACGGACTGCAAATGTGCCCAGACGAAAATTTATTGCATTCAAATATGGTGATCAGGCAGGCCATTTGATTGATCCCACGCGACCAATCCGTCTTTGCAGAAAACGGCGATTCAATTGACAACGAACTCTCAGAGTAAAGTAAGCTTCACCATTTGGTTTGGTTTGTTTATTACACACATTTTCCACAGTTACAAATATAATACTGTCATGTCTTCACGATAACAACAATCAGCTTTATAATTTTAAACATTAAGCTCGTTCTCATAACATGCAGGTACCAAATCTGGCAATTAACGTTCGAGGTACATCATCCATTAAATGGTGCATTTCGTTTCCTAAAAACCGACAATGTCTTGTTCCTATCAGATGTAAGAAATAGGAACCGAGACCAATAAGATAACAATAAAAGGAAAACAAATCTCGTGGTCTGTTTTAAAGAAAAAGTTACAAAATGAAAGCAATTTGAGTTGACTATTCTTCAGGGTCAATGCAAGGAAAAACTCTTTACTAACTTTGAAAGTAATCATTTTCAGGACCATGTTTATATGAAAGTTCTTCAATATTTTGTTATTAGAAATACTTATCCAAAAATATTTGACACTAATTTGCTTGTACCCGGTATAGATATGATACCAAGTCATCTGCGAACACATGACATAAGAGGAAATATCAAAATAAGCAATCATAGTATGGAAATCAATCCTTTATTTAATAATTCTGTAGTGCTCGGGAAAAGTGGCACAAGTAAAAAATGTTAATTTTCCAAGAGAAGGAAAAGAAATTGTCTTCACACTGGTTTATGTCGATTTGATTTTTTTCTGTATGAATTATTGTAATGGGAGACATAATTATGTCTCTTTTCCCAAGCGAGCAGATGTTCTGTAAGTTGTCAATAAATTAATAAAAAATGTTTGTGGAAACGGACTTATACCACTTTTCCCAAGCATTGCAGAATTTATCTCATAAGCGTACGAGTATTTGGCATTTTATACCTCCGCATATAACTATGTTGTATGTATGGTGTAGTCTGGCTCTATATCCCACATATCCGCCGACTGTTCCATCCTTCGTCGTTCGTATAAGCATCTTGTACGAGAATTGGGAATATGTCCAGATGTGGAGGGTTTTCAATTTTTATATCTAACCAGACAGCTTATCTTTCTTTTTCTTCACAACCATCTGTCTGGGTTGATATTTTACCCATAGTGCATACCATAAATTTTGTTGATATGAAAAATCTACTTGTCCTAGATTCGAGTAAAGATCACATATTGTCAGTTTAACCAGGACGAATAGAAGGAATAATGTACGCACTCAGCGAGTTTACACGCGTCCGCCGCAACGCGGCGCTTCTATCGCGAAACTCCTGACTTGGAGGAAGTTCACAGTTCTTGTTACGCTAAACGTAGTCCTTTTTAAAAGCAAATTTCTACCATTTAACCCGTCTATTCGTAGCTTTAGGAATACCTGCATACTCCCTTATTCATAATTAATAGCCTTCTCTCAGTTAATAATATTATGAACGTTCGTAACAGAAAATACAATGGAATCTGAAACGCTATGAAAGCGATAAGTTCAGTATTTAACAAGTTGCGAATTCAGGGACAGAAAACTCTACAAAATGTTAAATAAAACCAGAGTTGAAAGATATTTTACGTGCTTATAAATTAATTAAATTACTTACCAGATGAATGATTAGTTGCCTGCTACCTTCGAGAGTTTGCGAGATGACTTGGCGGATTTACGAGCTTGTAATTCTCTTCGGATTTCCTTTGTCCTGAAGAAGAATCGGCACTTTAAGTAGTGGTAAATCAATTTAGGAATAATATCCATGATGTGTTCTCTGCAACAACCTGCTCCCGAAGACTGGATCGTAAGTGCGTCAATAGTGTCAAGACAGTCATAGAAGATATCACCCCACTTTGCACTCGCTGAGCTAATCTTTTCTTTAATTTTCATTTCTGTTTGAAGAAGTACGTCGTACACAGCTTGGGAGGGATGGGTTAAAAAATTGACGTTCCTACCGGATCCGTAGTCCTTGATTTGGGTGAGAGCTGCACAATGTTTAGACACATTACTTTTCTGTCGAAGGGAATGGACACAGAGGGTACACGCAATAAACTTAGAGGAATGATTTACGACATAACCTGCCACATGATGCACTAAAAATCTATCAATCAACACGGCAGGAGTGGTATTTACCAACTCGGGCACAGCACTTTCCCAGCCTTGACCATGCATTTCTTCACAAAGAACAATTTTTTTCTTTTATGCAAGTTCCCTCAGACTAATTAACTGCCTTGTTACGTAATAATGTCTTTTGTCACTATTTCTACCGTATCCCGATCTACAACCCGGAGCAAAACAGTACGGCATTTTTGCAATTATTTTGTAAACCACCACACAATATTCTTTTGCCATTGGTTAATTCAAAGCACAACAAATTGAAGACTTCTACACAAACCCAAACAACAATGCATACTAACTACCCCTAACAACTTTCACCATTAAACGCGCGAGAAATTGTATTTTCGAGGTGACTGACCCCAGACAAACGATGGACTTTATCGATCGAAGCGCCACTAGTTCTCAGGTCCGCCACCGACAATGAGAGAACGTAGGAGTGCGTACACTATTCCTTCTATTCGTCCTTGTTTATCTATCTCGGATGTGCAATTCCGTACGGACACGTTAGTGATGGTGACAGAGTAATACAAAAATTGTAATACTTCACAGGAAAAATGAAAATAATATTGTAATATAAAATAAGAAAAGAAACTGCATCGACGTTTTCTGGAGTAATAGCTGTACTATCACTGATTTACGAATCAGGAACATAGACTCTGTCATCACAATAGTGAAAAGAATACAAGTCGCTGAAAAAAAAAAAAATCCTAAATGCCGACGGTAGCCATCGCGGTGGCAGGATATGGCCTGTTTCATCAAAGATGAAATGCAGTTTTTACGGAGGAATTAAGTACGCCCAGTCTTATGGAAATAACAGAAAATTATACAAGAAGGTGGCATGAAAATGCGATCGGGATGGAACCAATACGTTTTTTAAAAATACTCTTATAAACCGAAAAGAAGGCGAAGTGTTGGAGAATAAAGGACATGTAGTGACCAGCTTTAGGGGGGGTGATACATGAAATTTATATTTTAGGATGTAAGTTTTATAATTATCAGATGAATGAGTTTTGAGTTATTCAAATTTAAAATAATTGCATGCTTTCAAACTCTATATCCTCTTACAAAATTTAAGTTTCATGCATGTGATTCTTTCTTTTTAAATTTTCTTTCAGGCCTACAAGGTTAGAAAAGAACTAAGAGTTCAGAATTTTAAATCTGCATTCCTAAATTGAAAGAATTTCTTTTAAGATAATGCTACTTCAATATTTAAATTTTTGGTGTCCACTAAATATGTGACTGCCTCCGTGGTCTGTTGGTCAGCATGCTGGCTTACAGATCAGGAGGTCCCGGTTCGATTCCCGGGCTCGGCTCTCGGTGAATTTTTCTTGAAGAAGAATACCCTGGGTATCTAGAGTCTGGAAATTTGTATGAATGTGAGTGTGATTGTGAATGTGCCCGGTTAATATTAACCAATCATCACAAATATAAAAATACATCAGGACTGTCGCTGGGCAGTAACCTGAACACACGTTTCGGCGTCACATTGTTGACAAATAACTCCATCTGTTAGCACAACCACAAAGCACCTAATAGATGCTATACAGTTATCAACAAAGAAAAAAAAAAAAAAAACTAAATATGTATTGAATAATTTCAAGGGAAAAATAGTTCCGGGGCCGGGTATCGATCCCGGGACCTCTGGTTGAACGTACCAGCGCTCTGCCAACTGAGCTACCCGGGAACTCCACCCGACACCGCTGGTACGTTCAACCAGAGGTCCCGGGATCGATACCCGGCCCCGGAACAATTTTTCCCTTGAAATTATTCAAATCTGCTTTACAGGAAGCTTTACCTGAAAGACTAGATTTGCATAAATATGTATTATTGTTTAATTTCGAAAGTATTTAGTTCATCAAAAAAATTATGTTTCGTTAACGACAATACAATAGAACGTGCTAGTACCAAAATTGTAAGAAACCTTTACACTTTGAACATGACGAAATGTGCTGAAATAAAAGTGTGAGAAAACAGTCTGTAAAGTTTGCATGGAATTCAAGTTAAAGGATGCAGCCTTTTAAATATGGCGTTATTTTTATGCTTCCAAGCTCCGCAGAGAACTGAAACGTTCTCAACTTATAAATAAGAGATTTTACTTCCTTTTTTTTTCACAAAAAAAAATGAAAGAAAAAGATAGAAAGAAAACTGAAATGCGATTTCTGACTGAAAATGGCCAAAATTTCACCCGTCTACCCTCTTAAGCTGATGTGGATAGTAAAGTCTAATGGCCTAAATCATAATACATAGTGTACGAGGTCTAAGTGGCATTATTTTAAATGATGATTATTGATGTCATAAGGAAGAAAAAATGTCCTTACAATTTTTTTCTAATTGCAATATTTAACTAATTATTAAAGGTTACAAAAATAGACGTTTTGCAACGTTGCTGCATGGGGAGGAGGGAGTTTAGAAGTACACAGTACAGCTCAAGCGGGGAGGAAGGGGTTTAGAAGTACACAGTACAGCTCAAGCGGGGTGAAGGGGGTACACAGTACAGCTCAAGCGGGTGCATACATACCGGTACAAAACAGATGCTCTGTTCTAATGCAGGAGCGACCATGACAACACTATTGTTTACATAAAACGAGCAGCAAATACATACTTTCTGTCTCATTAATAGAACATTATGGTAAATTTATATTTTATGTAACAATATTGCTGCATTTTTAATTGTACGTCTAAAGAATAAACAATAATGGTTTTCTGCACAAAATCACACCAACTTTTTTTAATGCAATATTTTAATCCTACCCGCATCCGTAAAGCAGTATCCTGTTTAAACAAATTTCTGGTTGTGTGATTCTCGAAACGGGGTAAGAGACTTCTAGTTTTTAATAATCATTGAGAAACTGCTACAAAAGTTCGCCGATTGGGTAACCTTCTTTGAGAAAAACGTTGATGGTACATCTTGAATTACGACGATTTTCTTCATAAATTAATAACATACCCATGATATTCCTAAACTCTGAGTGACATTGTAAGTTGTTTATCGAATACCCTGTACCGAACTGTCATCCGCTTGGCAGTAGACCTATGGACAGGGAGCTTGAACTCAACTGACTCGTAATTATGTCTGTGCTGAGTACTGCCTGCTGAACGTTGCAACGTTTCTCACGCCAGAATATTAACAAATTTAAGCATGCATTTTCATTTAATTTCACAAAAATGTAAAGGCTCATTCACAATGAAAATTAAACATAACATAAACATTAACATAAATACAGAAACATATGCCACAAACTTAAGTAGCCAAGGCCCATTCACAATGAAAATTAAATATAACGTTAACATAACACGTGTGTGGAAACAAACATACCGAATCAACAAAACTACAGAATCTATTACATAAAAATGGAGAATTGCACAATGACTGACGATGTAGCTATTCAATTTATGTTTCTAATAACTGCAATGGCATCAGTATATGGCTTTCAATACTTTAAATCAAAGAAACGGAGATGTAAAATAATCAACTATTCGTCATATGATTCCATGTTGCGCGCCTAGCTATCATCACGGCCAATAGATCAAAATATTGCCTGTAGGCAAAGCGCATGAGATGTTAAACAAAAAGTGAAAACACGCTTTCCGCTTGCGTACTGTTCCCAAATCGCATAAACATAAGCATGAAAGTTTGGAGTTTGCAAACTTTCATGTTAACGTCTTATGATTAAGATTAAGTTTATGCTTATGTAATTCATTGTGAATGCTTTCATTAAATAACATGGACACAAGGTTTTATGCTTATGTTATGTTTATGTTTAATTTTCATTGTGAATGGGCCTTAATAGAACACACAAATATTTATTTTAACTAATATTAACTCTTTGCTAGATATACCTACTGATGTAATTGTTTTCGTAATTTTACTAACGATATAAGCAGTTTAACGCAAATAAAATAAGAGAACAAATATTTTTTTTCTGGGAAAACTATGAAGTTTTGACCCTAAGTTGTACGGACATTTTTTGATCCTGTAAACCGTCCCCGACGACTGTGAAAAGGACGGCACACCCTTACACTCTATATAAATGATGTTGATGTTAGTGGTGGTAATTATGGTGATGTCGATGTTGATGATTATTGTATACAAATACGAATATTTTGACATATAAAATGAATGGCGCTGAGATGCTATGTTTTAAGTGAGGTTCTTAATATTGACACATCCGCAGGCTTCTTCCTCTCAGGTCTTCGGGAAGTCACAGAGCGTGTCGACGTAGCGGTCCTACATAGTTAAAATTTTGCGTGCTTACCTGATACCGCCTCTCGTGGTATCGTAGTTGAGCATCCGATCGCCATGCAACCAGGATACGACTGATGACGTCATGGCGACGTGACGCACGATGCACGACAGCTGGATGGTGCTCTCCGCCTCGTAGTACTTGTCGTGCAGAGGGCGACCTTCCTCGTCCACTATCATCACCTCGGGAGCTGGGAACAAGATACGTGACCAGGTCACAAGTCCCGCCGCGCTCTGCGACATGCATTCCTCATTCTGTTGTCGCACATAATTTTATAACCATGGTCAAACTGTGTTCGTAAAGACATGACTCCCTAATGTATCACACGTCCTCTGATACACTGCCTGCAAAGTTTTGTACTGTATTACAGATGCTAAATTACATTGCGCATTGTATATTATATACAGCTTGACTCGAGCACAACTGCAGTCAGAAGTGAAAATAATAAGATTATTTTGACAGAAATTCAGTTATCTTCTACCCTTATCAAAACAGTCTGCGTTCTTTAAGTTCATAACCTGCTACATTGTTGTTACAATAATGAGTAGCAGCAGTAAGAGTAGATAGTAGTAGTAGTAGTAGTACTAGTGCAAGTAGTAATATTAGTGCAAGTAGTAGTATGTTTTATTTTATTGGGTTATTTTACGACGCTTTATCAACATCTAGGTTATTTAGCGTCTGAATGAAATGAAGGTAATAATGCCGGTGAAATGAGTCCGGGGTCCAGCATCGAAAGTTACCCAGCATTTTCTCGTAATGGGTTGAGGGAAAACCCCGGAAAAACCTCAACCAGGTAACTTGTCCCGACCGGGAATCGAACCCGGGCCACCTAGTTTCGCAGCCAGACGCGCTGACCGTTACTCCACAGGTGTGGACTAGTAGTAGTAATAGTAGTTATCACTATACAAAATAACTAAAGAAGAAATAAAACAAAACCTATAAAAATTAAAGACATTCAATCAAATAAAAATGTTATACTAACAGATCCGGAATTAAAACTAATAATATCCCATTCAAAAAATAAATTATATCATTAATATAGTAGAAGTGCTAGTAGGTTATTTTACGACGCTTTATCAACATCTTAGGTTATTTAGCGTCTGAATGGGATGAAGGTGATAATGCAGGTGAAATGAGTCCGGGGTCCAGCACCGAAAGTTACCCAGCATTTGCTCTCATTGGGTTGAGGGAAAACCCCGGAAAAAACCTCAACCAGGTAACTTTTCCCGGTAGAGAATCGAACCTGGGCCGCCTGGTTTCACGGCACAGAAGCAATAGCCGTTACTTCACAGGTGTGGACTAGAAGTGCTAGTAGTAGTAGTAGTAGTGGTGGTGCTAATAATTGTACAAATGGTAGTACTAGTAGTAGTAGTTCAAGTAGTAGTAGTAGTTCAAGTAGTAGTAGTAGTAGTAGTAGTAGTAGTAGTAGTAGTTCAAGTAGTAGTAGTGGTGGTGCTAATAATTTTACAAATGGTAGTAGTAGTAGTAGTAGTAGCAGTGGTGGTGCTAATAATTGTACAAATGGTAGTAGTAGTGCAGGTAGTAGTAGTAGTAGTAGTAGTAGTAGTGGTGGTGGTGCTAATAATTGTACAAATGGTAGTAGTAGTAGTGCAGGTAGTGGTAGTAGTAGTGCAGGTAGTAGTAGTAGTAGTTGTTCAAGTAGTAGTAGTAGCAGTAGTAGTAGTGGTGGTGCTAATAATTGTACAAATGGTAGTAGTAGTGCAGGTAGTAGTAGTTCAAGTAGTAGTAGTAGTGGTGGTGGTGGTGGTGGTGGTGGTGGTGGTGGTGGTGGTGGTGGTGGTGGTGCTAATAATTGTACAAATGGTAGTAGTAGTGCAGGTAGTAGTAGTAATAGTAGTAGTTCAAGTAGCAGTAGTAGAAGTGCTAGTAGTAGTAGTATTAGTTATACAGTGCGTTCGCTTCCCCCTGCTGCCGGGCGATGAACAGCAAGCACGCGGAGCAGCAATAATATAGCCTACCAATGTGCTGCCACCGTGCTTAAGAATCACTCAACAGCTGTCCATCATTTTGCAGTCAGCTGACATAATTGCGTTGTTTCAACAATCAGTTTGCTTTACTGAAGCGCTTAAAAAAACGCCTCAGAAGAACTTCAGCGTGTGAATGGAAATTTTATCAGAAGATGTCAAGAATGCATCATTGCAGATGGACACCACTTTCAGCATCTTTTGTACCAAGGTTAGGACTCAAGTGATAACAATAAATGAGTAGGATAAGCTTGAGAATTGATACACGTCGCTAACTAATACTCCGCGCTTGCTGGCCAGCCGCAGGGGGTAGAATGCACTGCAGTTGTAATAGTGGTGGTAGTTTTAGTTGTAGTAGACCTATTAGTAATTTCTGTGGCTCTAGTAATTGTTACAGTTGAATAATTGTTACTTTAGTAATAGTAATAGGGACTTTCAGTTGTTGTTTAGTAAGTTAATATGAATAGCTTTTTAGTTCCTAAAAATATTCATGTCATTCATTCATTGCATTCCGTAGAATTTACCTCTGCATTGAGGCTCTAAGACGTGCGATAAGTCAAAATTGACACTTTTTCACTTGGTTATTTAACATCGCTATATTTGATGTATATAAAATTGGTGATAACGAGATGGTATTTCAGAACTTGTACAGCATGATTATTTAGTTCTGACAGTCGCCGACAATGTGCGCCTGGGTCAGGCGAGTCCATTAATTTACGCCAAGGGATGTTCGAGTTAGTCAGTCGCTTGCATTAAGAGCGATCTGATGTCACGCGTGCGGTAGAGCGGTGTGTTTCCAGTACAGTTAAGCTGCACTGAATTTCTTTCCTGACTGCTCGCTCCTATCTGTACTCCGGAGTTCTACCCATTACACCTGCTACTTCTCCTTCCCATCACCGAGCTGTCAGGACTTGAAGGCATGGAAAATGCATTATACTGCAAATATGCTAATTCTTAATAATTTAGGCTACGTACGCAAAAAAAAAAAAAAATAGCCGCAATTTGATGTAATTTTTAAAGCGTTACCATCAGTCAATCATTTATGAATATTTTAAGGGTTGAGAAATAACTTTTAGGTGCATACATTCTTCTTTGTATGATGAAGGATGGATGGTGACGCAGAATTCCTGCATGAAAGTATCATAACGGTACATCATAATAATATAATATGCGTAAATAATCACTTTGTGAATCAAGACGGTGCTCATCCCAACGGATCCCAGTCACTTAGTCACTAGTAGTGAGTGCATCTCTGTACATAGTGCGTTGGACATTGTGCCACTGTCACATATTCTGTGACACAGTACATGAGGGCAGGCCACCAAAGGGAAAACTGAGAGGTAAAGCTTAAACTGACAGGATTCAATCCAGCGTCGGAACTGGAATCCGGTGTGGCTTAGTGAATAAAGCGTCAGCACGTAGAGCTGAAAACCCGGGTTCGAGTAACGGTACCGGAGAGAATTTTTTTCTCTTCTATCCATCCTTCATCATATGGTTACGCAGAATTCCTGCACGGAAATATCACATGTTTTTCAGTACATCATAATAATTGTTACTTTGCCAGAAATACTCAGACGTGAACGTGTTTGTGACATGTTGCCTTACCGGTATACGAGGGCTTGGATTCTCGTCATAACAACAGACCACGTTGTGCTGTTTTCTGCTTTCTTTAGACTCAAACGCATTCTACTAAATCCTCAGGGCAGTGTACCTCTAAGACTTTATCCGAGGTAATTTTAACTGTTGCAGATTCTAGAGGAATTGAGAGAGATGTGTAATGTGTTACTTGAATAAAGAGGGGAACGGGAGTACCCCGAAAAATTCGCCGAAATTTCATGAGAAAATTTATTTTCCTAAAATCTCGAAATAGCGTTCATACAGCCCAGATCGTCCCACTTGAACTATGCAGTTACGGCACGGGACTCTGATATAGGCACTACAAAACACATATTAAGTTTGGAATACATAATATTTGTAGATGAAGTCTTCTAGGTAGGTGAGAATTCAAGAGTGGTAAATCTTTTATTTAAAATTCGTTGTCAATGAGATAAAAAAAATGACCTACCCGTCACTCGAATGTAAGTCCTCACTATTCACCTATATTACGCTGTAAACAAGGTAAGTACGGTCCATTCTTTGAGTTCGATAACCGTAAAACGTGACCCTAAGAGTCGTCATACCTCAAGGATCAGTTTTAAAAATTTTACAATCTAATATACAGGATGTCTCTAAATTAGACCGACAAATTTAGGGAGCAGATAACCTGGGCTGCGACGCTTCGTTTCATTGCAAGAAGGCGGGAACGGATAATCACTCTCTTCAGTCCAAGAGGGGTGTGTAATTACTACTATCACTCGATTTGTTTACGTCCGGAGCCCAGTATCATTTAGTATCGATTACAGCACGTTTGTTTAGTTCCATTGATATGACCTCTTGTTATCCGCGTTATTCGTCTACGTTGTTTAGTACTTGTACTGCACTCATTCTGTTGTAATGTTCAATACAATTTACTGCGTCGTTGATTTCGTTTTTCTGTATGTAGTTTTTCTTTGTTTGGATTAACATACAGAATCATGTGACACAGAATCTCTTGTTATTTGCACATACCTGCTTACTTTATCCAGACCTGTAATTCCTTCTTGCACTGAAACGAAGCGTCGCAGATCATGGGTTCCTTAACAAAATATGCTTCCACGAAGGTTATCTATCTGCTCCCTAATTTTGTAGGTCTAATTTAGAGACACCCTGTATTGTAAGATTCGAGTCCGTTTTCAGACAATTTTCTCTCGTTCACTCCTCATTCCATTTGGCCTAGACTTCTGATAGCAGATTGCAAAGAATTTCATTCGCAGCTGAGTTCCAACACAAACTGAGAACATGAAACATTCTTCGATTGTCTGAACTTCTATTTGATCTCGTTTTCCAGCACCAAGAATAATTACATCTGAAGTACAGCACAGTAGTTTAGTTTAAACCAGACGTCTCCAAAAGCCTACTCGCGAGTAAGCCTCTGAACGGAACCGAGGCCAGTACGTAATGAGCTCGCTCCGCCTCACCCATCTCCACCTGTACTGTACTCAATGTTTATGCGCAAACGAAGAGCAGTGGCGGACTGCCATTGTCACTGTGTTGGTCGGAGTGTTCCACCGTTTCACAATGTCTTCTAATCATGTACGGAGTACATTCAAGAATGAATAGGAAGAGAAATTTTTGTATGTTAGTGGGGAGAATGTGAAATGCTTAATTTGTTTGAAAATTCTTAAGGGTGTGTTAAAATTCAACATGGGACGACAATACTCGATTCCTCACAAAGAATATCATACAATTACAGGCATACAATTACATGTGAAAATAATTTATTTTGGGACTATCTGTATAACTGTTGATTATACATAATAATCAGTATATTACAATACGTTTACACTCAGTTCCGCATGACAAAATAGGCCTATAGTATTTCGTTTAATTTTAGGTGAAATGCGTAGGCCTACAAATATTTTGATAAAATATAAAACAAGAAAATACAAACACAAAAATCACACACGTATCCCTTTCTCAAACAAAAAAAGCTTCTTGCTAGCTATGTTGTAGCTTGGAATATTGGAAAATCAATGGAGCGCTTTACAAAAGCCTCATTTGTAAAATCGTGCATACGGGACGTTATTAAAATACTGTGTCCAGAACAAAGTCAAAGTGTAAGAAAATTAAATTGTTTCCAATTACAGTTCAGAGAAGGAATTTCAAGATTGTAAATGTAATAATTGAATCTGAAGTTGAAACTACAACTAACCAGTTTGTAGCTTACTCACTTGCATTGGACGAAAGCACTGATAGAAATGACAAAGCTCACCCAGCCATTTTCATTCGAGGAGTTAATGAACATTTTAATGTGTCTGAATGTCTTCTAGATGTAATTACAAAATACAACTGGAGAAGATCTTTTCCAGGCACTGAAAGGCACCATAGAACAGAAGAGGTTGAATTTGCAATGGCTTGTGTCAATAGCAACAGACGGGGCTCCAGCTTCATAGTATGTCAAAATAATAACAAACGTATGATATTTCTTATTTTTTTGATGTTATTATTTGTAAACTTAAACAGACTGTTGCCGCGATCCCCCACTGATCGCTTCCATCTGTTGAGGTAAGAGTCTCACCCCCTTCTCTACTCTTACAGCACACTGTGTTCGGCGGGTAGCATCGAGAGCGCGAAATACGATACGCTTTTTGGAGACCTCTGGTTTAAACGAAGGCTGCGTGGAGTTGCTAATAGTGATTATTACCACCATATTAACATTTCTCACACCAAATTCGAAGTCATGGCTTTCCTGGAAAAACAGCCACTACAAAATTAAATTAGAACTGAAAAATTAGAAACGGTTAATTTACAGAGTAGAAGTGATGTAACTGTGCAGATTGAAGGGAACAATAGCATACATTAAAATAAATAAAAAAGTATATTATGCGCTGCGTAATTTAGTGCGTGATTAATTAGAAAATCTACGTAGTTTGGCAACATCACCGGCTGACCTATGAATACATGCACAAACTCAGGTAGTCACACAGTCACATTCTAATGAAAGGAAATAACGATACGTGTTCATTTATTCATAGTTTTCTGCCCAAGGGCAGATCTTTGAATACAAACCCAGCATTCTACAATCTTTTTTAATTTCTGCCTTCCCCTTAGCCCCTAGTCTATAATCTGGTATTACTTCTGCCATGAACTTTTCTCCCGTTCACCACAATACGTGTTAATATTTTTTATTTCATATGAAAGAAGAGTACATTTTATTGAAAAACTACAAAGGAATTGATCACTCATTATGAGTTTCTCGAACGATAAGAGTAAACTTCCGAACCATACGGATAGTACTTACTGAGTAAAACAGTGTTAACCAATCACCAATCTCAAAATCATCTCCTTTTTTTCACTCTATTATTACTAATATTATTATTATTAACTTCATTATTATCATCTTTATGTGGCCTATTTCTTAAATATCTTGTCTACAGAATATGTACAGTATATTTGTGATTTATGTATGTTTATATCTACTCTTCTTAAAAATGTTATCCTAGGATAAGAATTTTAATTTTTTTTTAGACTTTTTTTGTGAATTAGCGGTATGTATACTATGTGTAATCAGAGTCTTAAATTTTAATTCATTACACTCATTACGGATCCCGGCCACTTGGTCACTCTTAATGAGTGCACATCTGCACATAGTGTGTTGGACATTGTGCCACTGTCACACGTCTGTGACACAGTGCATGGGGGCTGGCCACTAAAGGGAAACTAAGAGGTGGAACTTAAACTGAGAGGATTGAATCCGGCATCGGAATTGGAATCCGGTGTGGCTTAGTGGATAAAGCGTCACCTCGTAGAGCTGAGAACCCGGGATCGAGTCCCGGTGTCGGAAAGAATTTTTCTCCGCTTCGCCCATCCTTCATCATATGGTAATGCAGAATTCCTGCACGGAAATATCATGCGTACTTCGGTACATCACAATAATACAAAAAATTAAGTTCCCGCCAATTATCATGTTTATTCTACAAGAAGTATGCTCTTTGACTTCAAGTATAATAATAGGTACCGATTCTGTTCTAAGGTATGAGCTCTAATTTCGGCTCAAGAATATACAATTATTATAACATTAATGAATGATTTTTGGTATGTGAAATAGTAAGTGTACAAATTAGTTTTGCAAACTTTTATTTTAAAGAAAAAATGGACTCTTATAAATATTGCTTCCATTTCTATATTATAATTAATCTTATTTCGTTTCGTAGACCTATATACGCTGTGAATATTTGTACATATTTTCAAATATTATACTTAATGAGTATATTTTTAATTTTTCCTTTCCAATAACATTCCCGGGTACAAGCTTGACTTTTTCCGGTATAAGCTAATTATACTTTATATAATTTTAACTAAATTGTTATTATACATACATAGCGTTCTGCCAAATAACATGTATTTCACTGCAAACCCAGCGCTCTCCAATCTTTCCTATTTTCTGCCTTCCTCTTAGTCTCCGCATATGATCCATATATCTAATGTTGTCTATCATCATCTGATATAATATTCTTCTGCCCTCAACTCTTCTCCCGTTCACCGTTCCTTCCAGTGCATCCGTCAGTAAGCAGTTTCTTCTTGTCAGTGACACAACCAATTACTTTTCCTCTTCCTAATCAGTTTCAGCATCATTCTTTCTTCACCCACTCTTTTCAACACAGCTTCATTTCTTATTCTGTCTCTCCATTTCATACGCTCCATTCTTCTCCATATTCACATTTCAAATGCTTCTAGTCGCTTCTCTGCACTTGATCGTAATGTCCATGTTTCTGCTCCATACAATGCCACTCTCCATACAAAGCGCTTCACTAGTCTCTTCCTTAGTTCCTTTTTCTTTTTAAAGCTTACTTTGCCATTGTGTTCTCCTTTTGACTTCCTGAAAGCAGCTCATGTTTCCCCTTATATATACCCCGAGTATTTGAAGCTGTCAACTTGCTCTACTGCCTCATTATTCGCAAATTTACCTTCTTTATATTTCTTCCGACAAACATAGTCTTCGTCTTTTTCATTCCATACTGCTCACAGCTGTCATTTAGCTCCTTAGTATCATCTCCTCTTCTGCCATCAACGCCATATTATCAGTAAATCTTATGAATTTTATTAAAGTATTATCATTAAAATAAATATTTCTGCAAGGGGCATATCATGATCTAGATTTATGAAGGAGTAAGTATTCTGTGTCCCAAATTGATGTATACACATTTTGAAACACTGTTTCTCAGCAACGAGATGAGACAGAAATACGATTTTTGCGGTTTTGTACTTAAGCCCATACATGTTCAAAATTGCCCCTTTTCGCCTCAGTACACTCTCAACAACGACGTACAATAGAGCGACATACCAACAGGATTGTTGCTAATGGAATATCATTACAGGCACGTTCAATCTGAACTGTCAGTCCCTCCAGTGTTCGTGGTTTTTATGGCGTACACTGTGTCCTTTAGAGCTCCCCATAGATAGAAGTCTGGAGATGTTAAATCCGGAGAGTGAGGCAGGAACCCCGCAGAACTTCCTCTTCATCCTATCCATCTCTGGGTCGTCCTCATTTAGTGAGTGTACAAGTGTATAAATGTAAGGCTTTCATTTTTGAGCTCGCACGAAAAATTCAATGAACACTGATTTGCTGATACAAATCTCACGAGAACATTGCCTCAATAACTTCTTTGGGGATTGTGCAAAAGCCTGCATGACTACATCAACACTCTCGTTATTGGTGGAGCTTCTCTTTCTTCCGCACCGCTCTTTCAACACACCTTGCACCGTTCCGTCGACTTCAAACTTGTCTCGGATTCTTGTGATAGAAAACCTTGTTGGTAGCTGTGTTCCAAATTCAACCCTCCAACCTCGTTGAACCTCAACAACATTCTCCACTTTTCAATAACATTACAGTATTCACTTACGTTCATCGAACGATATTTGCACCGCCATGTTTGTTTATAAGCAAATGAACTTGTTTCCATGCTTTCCATTGTCTTGGCGTGAAATAGTATTTCAAAGTGTGTATAATCAATTTGAGAGACACTGTATAATAATAATAGAAGATTATCATAAATTCCAGAATCTAATATTGATAATGATACGATGATGATAATAATAATAATAATAATAATAATGATAATTACCATGCTGATTATAATATGATGTTCTTGCAGTGGTTTAGACATGTTATCCATAAGCAGTATTGAATTCAGAACGTAGTGATACAAATATTTCAACTCTGAAACATGAAAAGTTTTAGAGTCTGAGGAAAACTATGAAATAAGCTGCTCCAGGAATCAAGCCCCATAGCTCATGAATACTTAGTGGGAGTGTTTGTAACTATGCAGTGACGCTTCGTAGTTCGCATGTCACACATACTGTAGGTCGAAAATCGTTAGATACAGACTCGTTGCGAGCAGCGGCAGAAGCCGGAAGGAAGGAGACAAGGAAGACTACTAATATTCGGGAGGGAATGCCTTGTGGGTTATGGACGTGCCATGCATCTCAACGACGGCTTCTCTTATCAGAGACATGCAATGCGATTTTCTAATTATTGTCAATTTATACAAAGGAACATAATAATAATAATACAGAACGGTACGCCGAACGTTTTCTGAAGAATCTAATATTAGGAATATATTATTCGACATAGAGTTAGTCTTAACTTTATTATTTTGATTATCATTATCATTGTTTTACGAGGGCTGGGGTTATGGCAAATTTTCTTATGAGAATGAGGGCGAGGTTCCAAATTTTGAACTACGCAAATTAAAGGGCAGGGTATGTGTACTAATAGGGTAGGTTGGGGGGGTTAAAATCCATAAACGTTACAACATTATGCTACTCATGTTTATTACGTTAGTTGTAACATCATTACAGAACACACAAATTCCATATAAAATCCAAAGGAGTACGTCGGTCTATTCTCAACTAATTTATTATGTAATGTTGCTTTCTCTACGATAACCATATTACATTTCCATCTAATATGACTACATACGCATACTAAGGATGCATTACACGACGGTCGACCAACAACTGAACTCACATGGCGCTCTGTGCGATAACGATAAATCACATTGTCATCTAGTGCTGCGACCACACTATGGATGCCACATGACATAGTTATCTCGTGATGCCAGGCTTAATTAAAAAAAATAGCTGTCATGGCTTTTGTTCCTACCTCCGTATAGGCTATAGGATGTCCCATTTATCTTCCTCACCCAAAATAATTATTTCATATGTGCCAAATAACAATTGATTAAAGCACAAGTTGTTTAAGTACTAAGTGGAATTAATACTATGGGCATGTCTTTCTTATAACCTTATTCATAAATCAGATATGAGTAATGACTTCATTGCTTTAAATGACAACCTGTACTTTTTACCCAAGGAATCATTTAATCTCGTTTGAAGGCATTTTCAAAAATGCATCATAGTGTACCATTCTAATACACAAAACATTGAGGGGCGCAGTAGAATATGGAATTTATGGTGTACATATTTACTGCAAGTTCGAAGTACGAGTAAAACAGCACTTGGTAGCACTTTGGTACACCTAGTACTAGTAAAACAGAACATTTACATGTCTTGCTCCAAGTGGTGACCATTGTAATTGAATGCATGACTCCATAGATCGTTCTAGTGTTGCCTACTGAATGGATGTACAAGCATGAGTAATACTTGCTGCATGTCATTTGGTGTTGCTGAAACATTTCGATAGACAGTGTTCTTGACAAATACCCAAAGAAAAAAGTCTAGTGGCGTAAGGTCAGAAGAACGAGCAAGTCAAGTAACGTCTAATCCACCTACCAGGATATTTTCAGTACAGAACACGGCGGGTTTTTAAGGTGTTATGTGCTGGGCATCCATCATGCCAGTACCACGTAGCCATTCTGTTCTTCCTAATGTATGGTCTCCAAAAGATTAGAAAAGATGAATCTTACGAATCTGGCATATCGTCTGCCAGTTGTTCCATTAATAAAATTAAGCCCAATAATGTTATTGCAATGCAATGCTACAAAGTGTCATTTTACTTCGGACTTGCAGTAAGAAAAAGAGGAATACAAGGAGAACAAGTGTTAGACTATAAAAACAAAGGGTATAGAAGGAGAGCTAGGAATACAAGGAGAAAAAGAGGAATGCAAGGAGAACAAGAGGAATACAAGAAGAAAAGGGGGAGTAAAAGAACAAGAGAATGCAAGAGAACAAGAGGAAAACACAGAAAACCAGGAGGAGACGTGGAGAACAAGGGGTAGATAAGGAAAATAAGTGGAATACAAAGAGTATAAGAGAATTACAAGGAAAACACGTAGATCTGCTTAAAGCTATGCAGCTTAGTAATGCTATGAAACTGTCGATTATTTTTTCTAGTATTGAACAATTTTTGCACTGTTTTATCTTTGTTGAATTTTAACTATATTTACGTAGGTCTATACAGGATGGAAGGTAATCTTTTACAATCCTTCTGGGATGACATCTCGAATTATGACAAACAAGAAAGTCTAATAATAGTTTGGTCCCGAAAGGGCGGTTTTCGAAAAAAAAAAGGCCTTTTGTAACTTGAAATTATGATTAAGTTATTCGTGAAATTACTCAAAATTGGATTTTCACCTCATGTAGGATGATAGAGTAAGCTATGTATGGCCATGTAACAGTAGTATTTACATGGAAAATAACACATATTTCGAATAAATCGCGTTAATAGTCGAGTACACATTGCATGGGAACAGGACTGTGACACGCTGGCAACATTGTTTCTTACGTACGCAAACTATGTGGCCGAGCTAGGTGTATGGTAACAATGCTGCTGCAACTGCTCGCTTATACCGTGACAGATAACTGGATCACGAGTGTGAAAGTTGTAGACACGCAACTGGTGGACACTTTGAATAATACCTTTAAAAGACACTGTAGAGAAAGGTGTAAAAAATTTAACAGTGTACCCCACATTAATGTGTATCATTTTCATTTAGTTTATTTATTTCTTCCAAACATTGTGTTCTAATTGAGTTGTAGTGACATCAACTGTGTGCTCCTCAATGTAAAATAATACTGTGTTTAAAGGATTAATTTTGTTTTATGCATAATTTTTCTTTCTACTGTATTATTGATGAAATTACCTTAAAATGTAACGGAAACTACGTGTTTGTTGGTACTAAATTTAGTGCTGAAACGATACAATAACGAACGTTTCATCATAGATAACGAATAACACAGTTCATGAAATTAACATGATACGATTACATCAATTTTGATTTGGATGCATTCTCAACATATGTTTTTATTTACAAAACGGTACGTGTGTACATTCTCTCAAAACCCCTGCCAAGTAGATGATCGGAGCAGCATTCAGTATGCTGGGATGCAATGATCTCGCGAAATACACACTGCTACTGTCTACAACGTTGCAACATTCGTTTTCTCGAAATATTACAAAAACTATTGGTCGTACGAAAAAATATTATTTGACAAAACGTTCCCAAATGACAAGATCTGTTGTGTGTGTGAAGGATTGTAAACGGTTACCTTCCACCCTGTATTTAAACATATTTGCCTCATACTCTGAGTTAAGAGTCTTTAATGTTGGCATAACTGAGAAATATGTTTATATAATAAAATGTGAAATTTAGTAAAACAAATAAAGTAATATGATAATATGAAAGTTTATTTAACAGTAGAAAACAGTACAGTGAAATAGAAATAAATTAGAATGCTATTATCTCATACGGGGGCACAGTCGCACAATATTGTTTTATCGTGTTTTCTTCGCTCTACGCTGACACCTAACAAGCGAACTGCAACAACACTCAGGCCTTTGACTCAGGTGTGTTTGAGTCTATCCGTCAAACTACAACATTTTATAGGTTCAGTTATAATATCGCATTTCTTCATCGCTACTTTCTTTTGTGAGTTAATTTAATTTAATTATGGTCACCTTTTATGTTGTCAAATATGTATACTGATACTTTGTCTTTATGTTGTGGATGTAGTGTGAGGCTCTAGATTCTAAAAGGTATTAAATTTGTGCATACACTAGTATAGAGTGAGAAGAAAGGGAAATATAGGCGAAAAATAGTCAATCTGTTGCTGCTAAACCTATACAAAGTTAGCTGATTTCGCTGGAATGTTGTGTTTACTACAGGCAGAAAGGCCTTTGACATTGAGTAATTCGCGCGGTGCTGTGCTTTTTATTTTGTGTCCACGGAATGCACGGCAGTACACCTACAGTATGTATTGCATTGTGTAAGCTCTCTCTTTCCTTTCCATGTTGTAGGGATTTTTCTCTTTGAACTTTTGGTCACACAGTGAGCCGTGAATTTGTTGCATTACATTTCAAATCACATGGTAGCCTACAGTTTACTACAAAAAATCTTTTCTGCGTTCAATCTGTAGCGTGAATCAATCTTCACACCTTCACATAAAAGTGCGTAGGTATGATGACTCCAGGGTCTTAAAAGATGCCAGCTTCTTCTTTGTGCTCATGTGCAGTCAGTAATTACACATACATGATCTTTAGACACTTTATAGCCTATTCGGTATCTCGTGAAACCTACCTGCGCGTCAGAGGAAGAATAAAGCGGACTGAAAAACATCCCTTCCTTGCTAGCTTCTACTTTTAGCAAGCTAGCTCACTTACCCCCATCACAAGGTTCTTACTGTAAGCTGAGGCATACGCAAGCATTTTGTTTTACGAGATAACGAATGACCTTTACTCAGTTAATAAGGAATTCAAAGGGCCTTGCAACACTATTTTCTTGAATGCAGTGACTTAAGAGTTATTTTATTTTTCCAATCAGTTTCATTTCATTCCTTCAATTGTAATCGCAATTAGGGGATGTTAGGCTGTAAACAGTAAAGTTCAATGGATATCGACTAGATTTATAGAAAACTCAAAGTCTCATAGTACATCAGTTTTACATGTAGAAACCCTTGTATTCTTAAGTGAAATCAGATTTAATATCATTTGAATGTGACTGAATTAAATACTTGGAAGATGTAAATTTAAAAGTGTGTGTAGACCTAATTATTTTCAGTAAACAATGAAGTTTACTGTAGGTATATAAGGGTTTAGTTTCATCATTGTTATCATCAGGCTTCGGCCTAGGGACACAGAGTAACCAGTATGAGGTTTAGAGTACACGGAATATAAGTGACGTCATGACCCGTGTGCAGTCACCCGACTGCAACAGCACAGGTGGGTCCTTAATGTGCTTTACCGTTGTGTGTAGGCCTATTGCTGCTTGGCTGCGGTACGTGTAACAGGCTTCGGCGTAGGGACACCTGATTGAAGGTTACAACTCACGTTAATACTTTAATGGTAGACATTTATTGTCTACACTAGGAATATACTGCATCTGTACAGGGTGAAATATATTTTGTACCGTACTGTGACGGACTGTTTACATGTTGAGACACGAAGTAACGGCGCTCTTCATCTACTACTCCACTCGACCAACAGAACACTAATCGTCCGTGCGTTCTGAACTTCATGCGTTTCTGTGCCCAGGACCGAAGCCTGGTTGTCATCATTAGCTCTACAGCCTGGTTCGAGAGTTAGGTTCCTACAGCACTTTCCTTCACTACTTTCTATCCCTGATAACTGTACATTAATTCTGAATTCCAACTATTTTCAGGACCTCCGTTACACCATCCATGTAAGATTTGGTCGCCCAGAAATTCCTCTTCCTTCGGGCCTACATTCCATGACCCGCCTAGGAATCTCACTGACATTCTTTTAACATGATCCACCCATCGTAGTCTTGCTACGTTAATTGCTTTAATTATGTCTGTGGATTTATAGAGTTGATAGAATTCATTATTACTTCTTAATCTTCATTCTCCTCTTCTATTGGACCATAGATACTCCGTAGTAGTTTCCTTTCAAATATATTTGACCGTAAAATGTCAGACTGGAACAAGATCCAGGATTTACATCATGAGCACTGACCTTATCAGTATTTTTAAAATCCTGCATTTACTTATAGTTTCGTAAGTAATGTAACTTGATTTAGTGTACTTTTTAAGTCCATAATAGCTTATATTTGCAGTTTGTATTCTTTTACTGTCTTCTTTACTAATATCATTAGTATCATTTACCAATGAGCCGATATACTTATAGAAAACTATGAATTCTTTCAAATTTAAATTTATCCACTGTAAGGTGTACTTCAATTTTCCTTGTTTTTTTTATTAACACTCATATATTTTCTTTTGTTTCCATTAATTTTGAGACTTATGATATCCACTGCAGATTTTGAAAGCCTGAAGGTCTTCTTGATATCACTTTCTGATGTAACAAAGCTATTTTTTTTGTCATCAGTATAAGCAAGACTTTGAACTGATTTACAAAATATTGTTCTACTAATGTGTATATTAAGGGTATTATATACTATAGCCTATAATATTCATTCATTCATACTGTCATACACAAGTGCTATTCACTGCAAACCCAGCATTCTCTCATTTTTCCTATTTTCCCCCCTTCCTTTTAGTCTCCGCATATGATCCATGTATCTTAACGTTGTCTATCATCTGATTTCTTCTGCCCCGAACTTTTCTTCTGTTCACTATTCCTTCCAGTACAATTTTCAGCAGACATTTCCTTCTTAATTAAATGCTGAAGTCTCGTGCTGCTATGCATGCGGTTGCATTACAATCCAAGTTCAACATCGGAATTGCGATACGAATTTCCTGTCATTGCAATAGAAATTAAAAATGTCCTTGAAAACAATTATGGGTTTGATATTATATACCACATACGAGATACACTATTTGATTCACAAAGTAGTTTTCACCTGATGATAGTAAGATATACTGTATCATTGATATTAGAGGAGAAAAATTCGCTGGTCGAACCCGAGTCCTTGGTTCTACGTACCAAGCGCTCTAATCATTGACCTACGCTGCAGTTCAATCCACAGCACTGGATCGAATCTCTCTCCTCCAGTGTTTTTCTCTTTGTGGCCTGACTTGAAGTTCAACATATTATACTGACATTTATTTTAAGTCAACTGGCGTTATGCAAGGAGCGCACTCAGTTGATGACTTGGTGGCCGAGATTCCACAGTAATATGCACATTAATCTGTATAGAAATATGCACTGTTGCTCGAAGAATCTACGTAAAGATTAATTTTTTGTTCCTACAGAATACATCTGTTATGGTAACAATTGATATTAAAGGAGAGAAATTCGCTCCCACGCCGGGGATCGGACCCGGACCCTTGGTAAGTAGAACCAAGGTCCCGGGTTCGATCACCGACGCCAGAGCGAATTTTTCTCCTCTACTACGCCTATCAATTGGTACCATAATAGATGTATATTCTGAAGAACCAAAAAAAAATATATATATATTTACGTAGATACTGTATCATATTTCAGATATGCTCCAGTAACGTCTTGTGAAGTAAAACAAATATTTTGCAGAGTACAAATATTGATTTTTTTCTGAACATAACAGCAGTATTTCTTTTGACAAAAAGAAAATCTTCATTGTTATTTGTTATAATGAGGCTTGAATTATAATTGTATAATTTGTATATGAGTAAATTATATTAATTTGGAAGTTACGAAGTTTGTAATTACAAATTGTTGTTTTTTATATTATTCATTTATTATTTTCCTGTTCTAAAGCTGTGGACGATTGGAGCACATGTTTGGTTACCACCCGGTTGTATGTTTGTCGTTCTGGTTCACTGACATTGAAAGATACGCGATGATTTTTCATTCAGTAGAGATATAGTCCAAGCTCTCATAACTTAACAATTTTGGTACCAACTTCTTAGCTCAGATTATCTTATATATAAAAGTCAATGTGGCTATGTATGTATGTATGTATGTGTGTATGTATGTATGTTCTCTATACAAATCTACACGCTTTGACCGATATGTGCCAAAGTTTGCACATTTAACCTTCATAATCAGGAGAAAAACATAGGCTATATTAAAATTGTACAACTGGACGTTACATTAATAAAAAAAATATAAATACGATCAAACATTCATGTGTAATATTAAAATGCTAACTTCTATAGTCAATTGTTTTTTATTATTGTCTTTTGTATTCAACATCGACTTTCACGTGGCCATGGAAATTATAACACGAATAACATTGTTGGTACACATCATGAAGGCTAAAAGTAGATAATTCGTACAATAAATATCTTTACGCAGTCCAGGACCGTATTATGAATTTCTTGTTGCAGTTGTAGATAGTGACCAGGCTGTGTTTTATCCAACTGAATGTACGTAAGCCGACTGAAAATAGCATTGTATTAATTCTAAAATATACGTCTCTCAAAATATTGTTGTTCACATCCGAAAATATGTTACTGCGAAATTCTATCTGTATAATCACTTGCAAATGTAGTATGTTATGCGTTGTGGAAATAAAAATCTCTTAATTTCTAAAATGCCGTTAAACCTATACGTCTCTCAGAATATTAGTCCTTATGTAAAAAAAAAATGATTTATTGCAAGTTTATATTGTGTCTGTATTCTGTGTATAAAATAAGAATTAATATAATATGTTCTAAATTTGTGAGACACACTTTTCCAAGTCAAATTTAAATAAAACTGCATATGATATAACTTAAGTGTGTGTACAGCGGTCAAGGGATAAAAATTTTTTCGATATAAATTAAATTATATATGTACATATTGATTCGATGCTGAAACTGATCAGAAAGAGGAAAAGGAGTCATATTTTCTTTGGGTTTTACTTTGTTCATAGTTTGATTCTTCTGTTATTTTATTTGTATTTCTGGTGGTGTGGAAGAGAAGGCCTAATGGCCTTAACTACACCAGAATAAATAAATCAAAACAAATAAATATATAAATTTAAAAAAAACCTTGAACGTCAGGCACATGATGACATGTTTTCTTTTCTGTGCCTGATTTACAACTATTTAAATTGAGTTAACACTGGCAGGCATTTCGCTAAGGAGTTCATCAATTCATGTAAATGACGTTAAGTGAAGATTAATCTTAGTTTAGTAAAGGCAATTCGTTTTGGTTGTCTATAGTTAGGTTTCCGAGATTTCCGAAAACGTAATAAGTAGTATAATTAAAAACAGAAGCAGAAAGGAAAACCGTGCAACGCCGGGTGCTTTTAGCTAGTGAGAATATATAAATGAAATAATTTTGGTTTTTTCCTTTAAATGTGCAAATGTGACATTGTAAAATTCCTTTGCAGAAAGAAATTTCCAAGATTTTGGTGAATAAAATCCGATGTCTAATTATTATCATTAACTACAATAATTGTCAGAAAATATTTTTTACGTTCTTAACAACCATATCGTCGTTGTTCCTGCAATAACTCCTATGTGACATATTTATCGATTTTAAGATTTTCCTCTATTAATTAACTTAAATAGTGATATAGCAAATAATAAAATGTCCTATATGTAACTATATTTCTTTCTTTCGAAAATATAAGAATTCACAGTCCCCTATGTACTGTACGGCTGCCATAAGATGAATAAATGTGTTTTTTCGTCCTACTGAAAAATTGTATATTTTGCACATAGGAGTTATTGCAGGAACAACGACAATATATTCTACATGTAGACATATACTCGATCTCAGATGACAAACGTAGTATGAGTTGATTCTCGGTAGACGGTAGGTGAAGAGAAGCGTCAATATACATAGCAAACACGAGAGAGAAAAAAACATAAAATTTATGCATTTCTGGTTAATATTTACCCTGCAATGTATAAGCTAGCAAAAAATTAGGGGTTTTCCATGACTGTGAGTGAAATAAGCATACCAGATATTGCAGCAAGTGTAAAAAAGAAGGTAAGAATGAGAGCGAAGGGAAAACGAGATAAAAAAACTAGTGAAACCTGGAGCCTGACAAAGCTTCCCAAGTTCTAGTGCTGAAACGATGCCAAGTTTTAAAGGGAAAGGCTGAGAGGGAAGACGAAGAAAGGGAACCACATTTTTATCGTGGATATAAACCTCCTGCATAGCTATAGAAGAGGTCATGAGCTCTGTTGGTGCGAGAGGTGGAGGAAAGAATGGGAAAACAGGAAGGAGGGGAATGGGTCGCAATCAGAGAGGAGAGTACAAAAACTGACGGACGGACGAGAGCAAAAACAGGACTGATAAAAAAATCCTGCTCTAGAATTGAAAACGAGAAAGTTGGATAGAAATAAAGGCATCATGTCGAAGTGATCATTGCTGTCCAGTGCACCGTGTGACCAGCAGTAAACAGAATATTCATATTCAGAGACTTTAAATAATACTCTTATATGGATCTTCAATAATTGTCAGCTTTCCTGATTTATTTCTACGTGACACGGTAACAGTAACGAATATAATTAATGTCCGGTTTTATAAATACGGTTAAGCTAAAGATTATGTTACACTTATGTTAAACCTAACCAAGAGTTTAACTCAACGTATTACAGAGTCTTGGTTAAGTTAAACCGTAGTGGAATACGATTGGTATTACTGCTAGGAAGGAAAAGAAGATTATCGCAACTGTTTAATTATATTATTGATTTAAAATAGCGACGCTCGTGGAGAATCTTCATTAAGAAACACGTTTGTTCTTCGATATCAGAGAGAGTATCATAAAAAAAACCTAAAGAGGACCAATACCGTGTACTTCAGTATGCTCGTCAGACTTAACCTCAAATAGTTTCTTAACGCTGGCTACCAACGTTATACTCCCAAACACAAAGCAACCAAACTAAACCTTGCATGACCATCCGCGACGAACTCCATACAGAATCAACTGAGTAATGAAGTAATAATATTAGTGTGCGTATTTTATGTGTTGTCTAGAATATTTATGAAACAGAATTCAATCAAACAATAACATTATTTTACGAGTATAGTAAAATTAGGTAATATTATTAGTGTGTTTATAAATCAGACCCCATAGTAAATCTTACCAGGAGACTGTCTGCCACACACAATACAATGCTCAATAGGTTTATAGTAGATTTACGGACACCTCCGAAATCTTCCATCGTTTTCAGTATGTCTACTACTAGAGGAAAAATAGCGCAGCGCAACTAGTAACTGATGCAGAGATTCAACAGAATGTTTACAAAAATAAAAAACGAAATAATTTATTTTTTCAAATAATCTGTAAATTCAAACCCAAAAACACATATTTTTGCACTTTCTCATTTTTGTTGCATTTTGTATCCGAGTTTCAATTTTTCGAAACAAGGTTAGGACTATAAGCTTAATTCTGAAGGTTAGGACTGTCTGCTTCGAAAACCTCTATCATTTTTAAAACTTATGTTCATGTGTATTTCAAAGTGGTGCACTCAACTACGAAAAATTCTTGGCTGCCTTGGTCGTTCAGTAATATTGATCACTCACATATCGTCACTCATAAGTTCTTGAAAAACATTTGCAATATCCATGCGCATTGCGGGAACAGTTAAAAATTAAAGTACTAAGAAATATTTACTCTATTAGCTATATAACTTGTTTGAAAAATAGAATATTTTAGCAACCCACAGACTACTGCTGAAATTACACGATTACAAAAGCCACAGACTAGTACCTATATACAGTCACGAAGCTTGAGGTGCTGAGATAATAGGAACAATAGATGTCCACACCTGTGGAGTAACGGTCAGCGCGTCTGGCCGCGAAACTAGGTGGCCCGGGTTCGAATCCCTGTCGGGGCAAGTTACCTGGTTGAGGTTTTTTCCGGGGTTTTCCCTCAACCCAATACGAGCAACTTTCGGTGCTGGACCCCGGACTCATTTCACCGTCATTATCACCTTCATTTCATTCAGACGCTAAATAACCTAGATGTTGATACAGCGTCGTAAAATAACCCAATAAAAAAACAATAGACTGTGTCGGTACTATTTCGCATTGTTTGTGATGAGGCGATATTAGCGATCCTAGTGGTTAGCAACTATCTGTGGATGCATATTCCCTACGTACTGAGTTTCATGACTGTATATACTAGACTGTGGCAAAAACCATACTTTACGCTGTCCAAAGAGGTCAGAACCTCTTAATAGGTTACAATAGGTCACAGATTGATTGTACGTCAATAGTAATAACAACCTACTTACCTGCATATGGTTGCGGGTGATATAATAGGCCTATTATTTCATAGTGTTGAGAAAATGCTTAATTTTTATGCATACAACTGTTTAGAAAACGAATTCTTGTTGTGCTAGCAAATAAATTGTATATTCCATGGAATGGATTTTGATAATGAAGCGAAAAACTGTACATAGGAACAAGACAAGGTGTGAACAAATATTACCGGAATAATAACAAAAGACAGTTTAGGTCGCTTGAGATAACATCAGGCTGTATTCAACCATCAATCAGAAACATCAGAACTGTAAGTAAAGCAGACCTTTACGTGGAAAACAAAACTTTTCGTGTAGACCTATTGATATGAAGTTAGTTCACTTTATTTCCTTAAAGCCACCTGGCGTCTGCAAGCATAACTTCTTGGAGTTGTATTGAGGAATGGATAGGTTACGTACGTTGTCACCAACTTCTTTCTCTGTACTAATCAGTGATCAATATGGTGCATCGTATGAGAGATGTGTCTTAAGTAAAATCGTAACGTTTGTAAATATTTGTAAATTAGTGAACATTGAGGTAGATGTGACATGAATAATAATAATAATAATAATAATAATACGTTTTACATGAACTATTTCCATTCTTGTGCATCGGGGCGAAATACGAATTTGACCTTGAGTTTCGGTAAGTTGTAAATAAAGCTGTTACAAACGCAGATGTTTTGGTAGCTAGCTATGCTCTGATCAGTACAGATCATTTTGATATTCAGATTTGATGCAAAGTTATTGTGCTTCTGTGTGCAGTTAGTGTAAGGTATTTCAGATATCTCTTGTTATATAGAAAGTGTTTAGAATTGTAGAACTTACGACCAGGTTACGGAATCTGGACTAATGAACATAAAGAAATGATCACTTACTACTAATACCTCAGGAAATCACATATGTCGTCCTAAAGCCATAATATTATCCTTTGGGAGTTCGACTTGTAGATGTCACCTGATAGGACTTCTGGATTATTATTCGGAATTTTTTAAAAATAAAGTAACATGTACGAAGAGGTTTATTGTCGTGCTACGCCAATGACCGGCATGATCCGTGCTCTGTGACGTCATACGACGTAGCCGCCCTGCTCTTTGCTCGGCAATCTCTGCATACTGAGCACAGCGTGGAGAGAAGGTTCATCTGAACAGTGGTGGTGCGAGTCTATGCACTGACAGAGCGCGATCCATTCTTCTGAGATAGTATGGGAACAGCACAATTACAATACATTTGTAGAAAACAAAACTGTACAACCGTGATAAATCAATGTAACAAAATATCTTGGTTTGTAATCAAATTTAATGTACTTACAATAATATGAAACTCATAATACAGCCACTTGCAGAAGCTTTTGCATATATAAATTAAATTCCGAAACTGCTATAATCATACAAACATATAAATAAATACTTTAAGCAGTACTGCAACACTTTATCTATTCAGAAACTTGAAAACTGTTTTTAACACACATTTTTCTACATAATATACAGATTAAACTATATAGCCCCTATCTTGGTGAGTAGTATGCAAAGTATATTTCAACTTTTGAAACACACCATCACTTTGTGTCACTACCGTGCCCAAGCTAAACGCTTTGTCGATATTTTTTTCCTCTTTTCTCGCGTACTAATTTTGCAATATTTGGAGTCATAGCCTGGCTAACACACAAGCAAAGAATATGTTTCAAGTTCAGATCAGACAGGTGGTTTCTATGTTGTGGTTTGCAGATCTTCATACAAGAAAAGAACTGTTCACATACATACGTAGATCCGAATATGCTCAACATCCTAGCAGCAAATCTATGCAATCGAGGGAATCTTGCCTGGGGAAATCTTCTATAAAATGTAGATAGATCCTTTTGTTTTCAACAGTCCCGCTCTACTGCTGCACTGACGCCACTGCGCTGGTGTGTGCTAACATTAATACGACTCAACTGCTCGCTCTCCCAAGCTCTTGCGATCTGACTGGCTCTTACGTCACAACTGCAGCATCTGCCGGCCACTGTGCTACGCAGTTAATATGCTGGCCATTAGTTTGAGATTCCTTCGACTCCAGGTAACCGCGTAGTTCAGGGGTCGTCAGCACAGAGCACGCTGGGGCTAGTCTCTTTTACCCGCGGAAAACGCAGTGCACTATAGTGCTCTCGTAGCTGCTAGCGGGTATGCTGTCTATCGCTCCCTGTTGCACGACAGTGCACACGGGACGGCACCGCATACCCATTGCACATTTCAGCGAGTGCTGACGACCACTGGCGTAGTTGATACAGCATAGTTAAGTCCAATTTACAAATAATTAATTTCATTCTTGAAATATACAACAGAAACTTAATTTTCCCTTGTGGTATTGAAGAATTTTTCTCCACACATATTCGTATATAGGCCATATAATGATTCAGACGTGAGTTTTCCCTACTGTATTGCGTTATTATGAGCCAAAGAATCAAATCATTCGTAATTTATTGTTGAAGAGCGGAATTTATATGACACTGTTCCCTTGTCAAATAACTTTGTATGTTGTGATATGGACGAGTGTAATTGAATGAATGTTTATTTCGTGAACACTCCTGATTTTATCCATCCACTCTAAATACGAGTAACCCCCATCTCTCGTGTAATAAATTTCAGCAGTAGAGTATAGGAAGGGCAAGAATTTATAAAACTTACATCGTCAAATGGATATAGAATTGCCAGATTTGTTTTAGAAATGACGATTTGTAAAAAAATAAGGAAGACATAAATGCGACAGTCCCAGAGATTTGTAGCATATAATTGATAGTTTGTTTAAGGTCGTTACCATTCTTAATAGTCCCGCGCCGTGGCATAGTGATCTAAGGGTAGGTACTACACGTTTGAGCAACGATAAACGATAAAAGTAACGACCTAGCGACGCTCTGGTACTACAAAAGAATTAAGTGTTCATATCGGAGCAACGAGGAGGCGGGAAGAACATTTTGATTTATCAACTGTAATCTCACTAGAAGTTTTGATTTATCTAGAGAAAATCAAAACTCGAGTGGGATTTAATTGACTATTACACGATTAGAAGAATGTATATAAAAATTAGAATTAACGAAGTACTCCAATACAATAAAACATTGACTTACGAAAATACAACTGTCTTCAAATGTATTATTGTACCATCACAACATTACAAATATTACGCTAGATGGATGATAGATGGAAGTAGTGTATTATGATTACCTGTTATCTTGGTATCAGTTGTGCCAACTATGGAATCTTCATTGAACCACAGTCTAGTATATACAGTCGCAAAGCTCAATACGTAGTAAATATGCAAACATAAGGTAGTTGCTCACCACTAGGATCGCTAATATCGCCTCATCACAGGCAATGCAAAATAGTACCGTCACAGTCTATTGTTTCTAGCACCCTCAAAACTCAAGCTTCGTAACTGTATATAGTATACTGTGATTGAACTCTGTAGACGATTTTCTAGCAATGCCTTCTCGATCAAGATCACGATGGCAGTGTTACTAGTCAAGAAGGCTTTGTTGATTCAATTTCATTTTTATTGAAACAGTTGCATTCCACTTCAATTATCCGAATCCCAGTAATCAACGTCACTTGACAGATGATTTTCAATAAATATTAATATTAAACAATCTCTGATATGTGACTATCCATAATATCATATAGCAGAAGCTATAACATAACCTAAATAATATATATATATATATATATATAAGTGTTAGAAAATTTTAATTAACGACGATGACGTAAAAAATTAACATGAATAATTTTAAAAGGAATAATTATTGAATGTACAATTTTCAAATTTGAATGTTTTAGTGGTTGGTGGTTCAGTTGATGTTATATTGGACGTGTGCGTAAAAGAAGTGGAAATCGTTGATGTAGGCCTACATGGTGTATTCCTCAACTTATACAGGATTTCCGAATGGTGCTCTTCATTTATTTGTAAATAGGATTTCAGGGAAGATGCATAGGTATGACCAGTGATTTTTATTAATTCTTGTTCTTGAATGCCAATGCGAGTCATATTTGAAACTGCTGTGCATCATCGACTGGAGTGGTTTGTAATTTTCTGTTTTTTTTTTTTTTTTTTTTTTTTTTTTACGTCCAGACCAGCGCAGTTTGAAATGTTGGCAAACAAAGAAACAAATGCTAGGGACGCGATAAAATGAAACAAATGCTAGGGACGCGATAAAATTGTGCGATAAGCAGCCATGATTGGTTGAAATACGCCCTTTCGTACCGTTTTATTGATCAAAAGTAGTATGACGTAGTAAAAGTGTAATAGTCAGTAGAAGATATTCTATACATCCACTTAATGAAAGAATATATATAGAAAATATCAGCTGCTAGGTCCAAGGTTAATGTAACTTAAATACGTACAAAATTGAACCCGTTTCTCATCATTGTGTTGTGATTGGTTCTTGTGATCATAAAATAACGTATCACGAATAAATACACAATTGATCAATTTGCCAATATCTATGATAATTGATTTAATATACCAAAATAATAATAAATCAATTAATACTCGAATATATTGTTAACCACCGGTCAGTATACAGATTAATATAATCTTAATCAGAGATCATATGAACGACAAGAGCGAAGAAAATGGAATTTTTCTTTTTCGTAGCTGTTATTGTTACTCCAATATGCATACCTCAATGACAATGCATGCTTCAAATCTCTCTGATATAACATCGCTGCTTCTTTTATCGTTTATCGTCGCTCCAACGTGTACGTACCCTAAGGCATCCTGCCTAGGACTCTCGTTACGAAATACGCGCTGGTTCGAGTCCTGATGGGGGAAGAAATTTTCTCATGAAATTTCGGCCAGTGTATGGGACCGGTGCCCACCCAACATCGTGATGCACTTGGGGAGCTACGATAGGTAGCGAAAATCCGGTTTCGCAAACCAGCTATAACGGCTGGGTTTATCATCGATACCTCCATTCTGGATGAATAATCGTCCATTTCTGCTTCGGCATGTGGACGTGAGGCCAGCAGCCGGCTGGTCAGTCTTGGCCCTTCACGGGCTGTAGCGCCATGGATTTACTTACCATACTTCATAAGCCACTAGGTCTAGTTTTTTTTTTTTACAATTTCTTTACAACACACATAGCATTTATAAAAATAAATGTCTGCGCATAGGCCAAATAGTGTCCATATTGAAAATAATTATATTGCGAGGGTGGAACGTAGATAACCCCTAAAATTACAGAAAATATATTTAAGTAAAAAAAAAAACATAATACGGGAAACACGTACAGTTCTCAACATATTTTTATCACTAAGGAGGCATTGAGAAAAATATTTTTAGCTTTAGTACAATCATTAATATAATATGGTATAATAAATTGGGGTGGAGTAGCATCATCTGTACTTCATCCATTAATTTTATTACACAGAAGATTAATAAAAATTTGTCAAACCAAAAATCTGGATTACCCAACAAATTTAATTTATACAGATTTTAAAGTATTATCTACTGAAGAAATTTATTAATATAGTTTACTAACTTACTACCGCAGAAATCACACAAAACATAAATCTAATCGACATGAATATTGTACTCAAAGACAAAATCTGCTATCCCATTAATTGAGTCCAAACGTCATACAAGTGGAGCTCATAAATAAAGTGCTAGTTTCGGTCCAAATTTTTATAATAAAATTACAAACCATTTTCCAAATTTGAAATAATTTAAAATTGAAGCTTTTAAAAAAGGAATTTATAAAATTATTCATGTATATTATTAACAAATGTGTGTATTTTTTTTTTTACTTTTTTATTTCTGTCGACTACATTAATGTTTTTATTGTCTGTCTGATTGTCAATTTATATTAAATATATTTTTCTCTCTTTTTCTCTTTCATCTTTATTGCTCTTGTGTGTTATTTATTGGTCTGAAATAAGTGACTACATTTAGTAAAGTGTCCTTGTAAATTTTATGTTACGTTATGGCTAAGTAGTGGCTAGAAACATTTTTGTTTTTTAATTTTTGTTTGTACTCACTAGCTAGTTAGTTAAATAAATTAAAGAAAAGACACAGTTAGGTAAGGTAAATAATTACCATTTTTATTCACACAGATATATTCAATTTCATGCTAAACAGCATATGACTCACATTTACTTTCACATTTCGTACTACATCTCTTGGGTTCTTTTTTTGGTTGTCATTACTTAATTTATTAGCATCTAGGATAATGTGGAGTTTCTCTCTGATATTCAAGTCTTACGAGAAAACCGCATTTTGACGCTGATAGATGTAATTTTGGTTAGCAGCTCTGAAAACATTCATTACTGGGGCTGGATTTAGAAGGAGTGCCAGTGTGGGTAGTAGTAGGATTTTCCAGAGCTTCCGGACAACAATACAGGACACGGTTACGAAATCTCTTGTTTGTTTCTCTTTCCCCTCTCCTCTGCTGAAACCCGGGTGTTGTTGAAACATATGGCTCTCGCCGTAAGCCAGCAGCAAGCTTCATTCTTCAGATGACAAGTAGTCCGGAACGACTGTGTTAATTGACCGCATCCATCAGCGCTCTACTATTAGGACAGCGCCCCTCCCCCACCATTCCACTCCATCCGACATGCTATCGGTAATTCACGGCCCCTGCCAGATTTGTTGCCATGCCAGGATCCAATATTTTGTTTAGCTGTATTCGGATATTTTGTAAGGGAATGTTGTGATAGCGTTTCTATCCGTGTTTTCGCTCCCGTCCGGCAGTCGGGCTAATTACGGACTGTGACCTCTACATGGTTTCCTCCAACACGGTCAGATAAGAAAACAGGCAAGGCTAAATAGCATACTCTGGAAAGGACTTCATAGATTACATAAAATCAATAATTAAGCTATTAAAACGATCTAAACTTCTAAAATAGGTGCTCTGGAATTAATAAAGGCCAAACAGTGTCTGCTTTAGTAAAGTATATCGTAATGAGCATACCTTTGGCCGACAGCTAGAGCGTTGCCTTTCATTGTTCAGTCCACGTTGAATTTATACAAGTACTAAGTCGATGTCGTGGAATAATGTTTCCGAATACTTCCAATTTTCCTCCCATCACTCTACAAAATATGAAAACTACAATAAAAAATAGAGGGAACTAAGATTTGTATTAAAATAATTCTCGTACAAGTTATCACATGTTATTTCAAGAAGCCTCGAGATTAATGAAATATATACGGGGGTTTTCAAAAGTAATGCATTATTGAATTTAAAATGGAATGACGGAATTTTGGAGAAATAGGTCAAACAAGTGAAAACTTGCAAAACTAATAGAAGCAAGTGAAAAAAACTAATAAAAACAATTGAATAACAATATTAATATTATTTAAACTTATAATTAAAAAAAAGACACATTGTAGGATATGAACCATTAAAATTTAACTGCAATAGTAATGCAATTACATGGATTTTAAAGCAAGAAAATTAATTAAAACCAAAATTAACATTGTTGTGTTGTATCACGTGTTGATTTCAGTTCACAAAAGGTGTTCAAAATGGCCTCCATTTACTGCCAAAAATGCATAAATCTGTCTTTGAAATTGTTTAATTTTTAACCATTGTTATTCATTTGTTTTTATTAGCTTTATTCACTTGTTTCTATTACCTTTTGTCTGTAATTCTTTAATCCAAAGCCTCCTCAAATTTATGTACTGAAACATTAAAATTTCCCTTTATTCAGTACACATACATTGCCATCAAAATAGGTAATTTTTACAAAAAATAGTTTATAAAATGGCAAAAAAATATATGATTTTGTACGTACTGAGGCCTGAAGAATAAAAAAAATGGGGAAATAAGTACATGGTGCTATTAAAAAAAAACAGATTCATTAGCACACCCTTTATAAATGAAAAGCATAGTATTTCAAAATATTTTCAAAACATTCCTTCTTTGGTACCCTAAAACTTTTGTATAAATAGTTTCTTCGTAAATTAGAAACGATAAAGATACAAGCATTGTTCCATACTTTTTACTCACCCCGTATATGTAGTATATGAGTAATTTTACATTTCGTTGTGATTTTATTCTATTTTAATCTCCTTTTCAGAGATCATTATACAACTAATGAGTACAGAGATTTTCTAAAGGGATGTTAGTAAATAGTTTTAAACCAATTTTTTTAAAGAATAACCTGTGTCTGGTTTTAAACCTCTCTTATTATGCATAAGTGAACATCCACAAGGTTCGAATGATTACGTGGGATTATTCTTAGAGACTTATTATACATTCCAACACCATATTTTAATATTCATGTCAATTTAAACACCAATTTTGGGCAATGGCAATTTTCAATAGATTCTCTCTGATAGTTTCGTGCATTACAAAAGCATAAATGAAGAGTTCAGAGTCATAGTGGGCCAAGCGCCAAATATTAAAAACGAAGAACACAAGGGTTAAAATTAAGTTATTACCATAGTTTAATTAAACATATAGCAAGCAATATAAAGTATGCACATTAAAACTAAATGATATGTAAATCATCATTAAACTATGGTATTCATTTAACTTTAAACATTGCATTCTCCGTTTTTAATAAATGGCGCTTGGCCCACAATGGCTCTGAACCCTTCAAATAAACACATGCAGAATGGGTGGTTTCTGCGGTGTAGCCAGGTAACTATGTGTTGATTTCTACATATTTCATGGATATTCTTTCCTCCTGCGCTGGAAACTAGTGCATGATACAATGTGCCCCAGGAGACTAAGCATATGAAATCTTCACAGCGAACATTCTGTACAGCAATTAACCACGAGAATCCCTGGATTTAGTAATGGCGTCTGAGTATTTGAGTATAACATGCAAGCAGGATATTAGTAAGATTCCACATGTATTGCAGTTAGTGAACTAGACAGCTTCTCTTATAATAAATCGAATTAAAATATCCAATGGGACTGTAGATCGGTTTTTTCTAGGAAGGCGGCAGCTTTTTCTATATTCTAGTTTTGTCGATGTTCTGTTAATTCTATCTTATCATCCGTCTGTGACCGATCGATGTGGGTGCTTTCAAGTTTGTTACCGGTTGTGTAATGCTGGTGCTCGTGGTTTCCTTTTCTATATTTATGCTGTTTTCGTTCATTATACACTATCCCCTTTTTTCCCATTCTTTCTGTACTATTATATGTGGGATTCTCAGCGCATGACAATACCTATTATCATACGATAATATCCGCTTTTCGGTTTACAACGACATTTTTAAAGAAGGGATTTCTCATATCTGCCTTAACTAATAGACACAATAGAATTTTCTTTCTCTTACTGCCTTATTAATCTCCTTACTTTAAGGTCCTTAAGGTTACGAAATCCCGATAACCAACGAGGATCTTTCTTTTCCTCCGTGGTCATTTTCCTCGGTTTTGAGAGGAACTTCCCACTGGCGTTTGCCCTAGGGACCATCAGTAAGGAAGCGATAGTGGACTCTACTCACTGACATATGAAAGAAGCCGAGTGGGCCCACCGCGCCCGGGAAGGATTTGTCGTTCCCATGTACTAGCATGGGTCATAACGTGCCTCGGCTCTGGTGTAGAACTTGCCAGTGAGTTGTCTAAATCTCCAACAATGAGTGGTGAAAGTATCTTGAGAGAAACGTTGTTTGGAAAGAAGTTCAAGATTCTGTTTTCAGCCACTCCGTGGCACGCTAATGCCCACGCACAGTGTGTAAAAACGACGATCAGGCTGGACAAAATTAGTAACTTCTATCCTATGTAACATGTTTTTATAAAACTTTGTACAGGAGTTACAGGCAGCACTTATTTTATGTATAAACTCTAATTACATTTGTATAAGAGGAACTACCCCTTTTGCAGGGGCTATATTGCAACAAAATTAATACCTAACTTCTCTTATAACAGATTTTTATGAAACTTTGTACAGGAGGCAAAGGTAGCATATATTTTTGTGTACAAGTTCTGAGTACATTTGTTTACGTATGTGTAAAAGGAACTATCCTTTTAAAAGGAACGGTTTTGCAAGTAGTTAATATCTTCTTTCCTATATAAGATATATTTATGAAACTTTGTAGCTACAGTATATGAGTTACAGGTAGCATATAGTTTTTGTGTAGAAACTTTGATTACGTTTGTGTAAGGGGAACTACCTCTTAATAGGGAGTGCATTTAGACAAAATTATAACACATTTTTATTAAACTCTGTAGAGGAGTTACAAGTATCATTTTTTTGTTTTACTTTGATTACGTTTGTATGTTACTTGTAATCAGTGTACAAAGTGTCATAAAAATCTATAATATGGGACAAGTTATTAATTTTGTGTAAATTCACACCTGTGAAAGGTTAATTCCTCTTATACGAACATAAAGTTTGTAGACAAAAAATATGTTACCTGTAACTTACATACAGAGTTTCATAAAAATCTGTTAGAAGAGAAATGATTAATGTTGTCTAAAATCACTTCCTATAAATGGGTAGTTCCTTTTTGCAATCGTCTTCAGAGTTTGTACACAAAAAATATATCCTACTTGTAACTTCCGTACAAATATGTTAGATAGGAGAGTAGTGATTAATTTTGTCTAAATGCACTCCATATGAAGAGGTAGCTCCTCTTATGCAAAAGTAATCAGAGTTTGTTCACAAATCACATACGCTATCTGTAAATTTCATAAAGATCTGTTAGAATGGTGAGAAGTTATTAATTCTGTCCAGCTAGTTTTGCGTTCTGACCCACAGTTAAATGCGTCTTTGTGACTAATTTTCTTTGAATCTTAAAGTACAATTTTGACACGAAACTGTACTTTTCTTGAGAAACCCCTTCATCAAAGCCCTTCAAGTTGTAATCATGCAATACAAAAGATATCGTGCCCATAATCCGCTCTAATTTTGAAGAATTTCGTCAGACGTCGAATAGCTGCCGTCTTGAAACTGAAGGACGGGATTCTAAAAAAAATGATTTAAAAATATAAGTTCCGCACTATTTAGGGGAGGCAGAGGTGAAATTTTCGAACAAAACTGAAGAAAAAATGAAAATGTTGTTTTTTTCCATTTTTATTATCTTTATTTTGATATTCCGATGTTAGTTTTTGATTTTGTGCCCTTAAAAGTATGAAATTAAAACCAAGATAACTGTATTACTATAATATTCCCATAATAAACTAATACTTATCATTATTTTTATACCTTCTCTGAACATATACATAAAAATGAATATTGAAAATTTCTTACAATATTGTGCATGGAGCATTTTATATCAAACGATATAAAGTTTTATAAAACTAGTAATAATTACAGAACTATTGTACTTAGAAAGTTGAAACTTCGTATGTCCATTACTAATAACATACTTAGTACCCATGACCAATTTCAAACAAATCGGATAAATTTGGTGGATTTTGAAATATTCACCTCTGCCTCCCCTTAAGCACTTCAGGATTTTGCATATACGTGTAATAAGACTAAACCTAACATATACAAAGTGAATCCTAAGTAATTTCATTAATGTCAGGAAGTTATTTTTTTAGATATTTCGAACAAAAAAAATATTAATACAATTTCGCTCGTTTTTGCTTCCTTTTCGAAATAAAAATTGTTTCATATGAAACATTTCATTGCGTATTGTGGGAAAGACAGTGATTTAATTCCCAATATGCTCAGTCAATTTAAGGGAGCAGTGTATTATGATAATAAATGATTGAAATAATTTCAGTTTTGTCCTTTAAATGAGCAGAAATATGATCATCTGCAAAATTAATTAAATAGAGCATTTCAACATTAATCTGCATACCATCACGTGGCAACTTATCTTATATTCTTATGTTACAGCACTTTAAAAAACAAATTGTACAGAGTTGAGAAAATTCTACAATAATGACACTTTTCTTCTATGTGATCTATTGGTTCCAGTTGCCGAGAGATAATCCCAATACGAACTGGGAACCTATATTACGAGTATTATAAAGCATAGTGATTCAGTATCCGTTCAATTTTTGTATCTTACAAGGAAATAACAATATCTCCACTTATTTCAGTTTGTCAACAGAGTTGTAGTGTTGTACTGTGCATTAACAAATGAACAGAAATGCTTAAATATAAGTAAAATACTAACAATAATTTAAATAATACACATGACTTAAGTAAAGTGCAGACTAAATTAACTACTTCTACAATGCAGTTAGCTATATATATATATATATATATATATATATATATATATATATATATATATATATATAACATTCAATTAGAATAATAAATTTCGACCCTGTTGTGAGCAGTATGGGACGAAGATAAATGCAAACAAGACGAAAACCATGGTTATCGGAACAAAACTAAAGAAGGTAAACTTGCAGATTCGAAGTGAGGCAGTGGAACAAGTGGACAACTTCAAATTCTTTGCCATGTACTATAACTTGATCTGCTACCAGGCGGTCAAAGGATGGATAGCAATGGCAAAGAAAACTTTTAGTAGGAAAAATGAGAATATTCTACGGACCTCTGGAAAAAGAACTAAGGAAGAGACAAGTAAAGTGCTTTGTGTGGAGTGTGACATTGTATGGGGACAGAAACATGGTTATTATGACGAAGTGAAAAAAAACTATTAGAAGTATTTAAAATGTGGATATGGAGCAAAATGAAGCTTGTGGAATGAACAGACAGAATGAGAAATGAAGCTGTGCTAGAAAGAGTGGAGAAATAATAATGCTGGAACTGATCTCAAAGAGAGAAAATAAGTTGAATAGATCACTGGCTAAGAAGAAACTGCTTACTGAAGGATGCTCTGGAAGGGATGGTGAACGGAGAAAAGTTAGGGGTAGAAGAAGAAATCACATAACAGACAACATTAAGATACATGGATCGTATGCAGAGACTAAGAGGAAGACTTAAAGTAGGAAAGATTGAAGAATGATGGGTTTGCTGTGAAAGACCTTCCCTCGGTCATAACACTGTGAATGATTGAATACCTCCATGTAGTGGCACTTCCGTTTACCTCACCACCATATTCACACTGGGATAATGAAATTAGTAAAAAAAATCTACTATTAATAAATCATATAAACACCGTCGTAGCTCAGTAGCTGAGGCGCTTGCCTGCCGATCCGGAGTAGCGTTCACTCGTGGGTTTGATTTCCGCTTGGGCTGATTAAGTGGTTGGGTTTTTTCCGAAGTTTTCCCCAACCGTAAGGCGAATGTCAGGTCTTATCTCGCTCTCACCAATCTGATCGATGCTAAATAACCAAGTAGTTGATACAGCGTCGTTAAATAACCAACTAAGAAATAAATAATACATAGGCATACTATTATCTCATTGAATAATATTAAATTGTAGTCTACTGCTGTGGAGTAACGGTTGGCACGTCTGATCGTAAAACTAGCAGGCTCGGATTCAAATCCCGGTTGGGACAAGTTACCTGGTTGAGGTTTCTTCCCGAGGATTTACCTCAACCCATTAAGATTAAATACTTGCTAACTTTCGGCGCTCGACCTGATCTCATCTCGCTAGCGTTATCACCTTCATCTCACTCAGACGCTAGATAAACATAGCAGTTGATAAAGTGTTATAAAATAACCAAATAATAATAATAATAATAATAATAATAATAATAATAATAATAATAATAATAGTAAGTTTCCTTTCGTGAGGATCTAATTTCAAATATTAATGAGTCATAGTTTGTATTTGTCTCACTGGGATGGATTTTGTGGGACAATTTCGTTAGTTCTGTTGATGATAACCAGGCTTCGAGACTTGGGACCCGATAAAATAAGTTTACTGTGCATGTACTATAGGTTGTTGACTCGCTGCAGGTAGTGAAAGGTAGAGATGTGTTGAGGTAACAACGTTGCTATTTAGAATAGAGTACGGTAGTATCGGGAAACACACACACATGTACATTCTGAAAGTAAATATACATTACACAATGACAGTGTCAAAAGAATGTGAAAAGCATTTATTCTCCTGTCTTTTATAAGCATTTTTGTTTAATTATACACAGTGTTAATGGTGGAAATAAACATGTAGCAATTTTAATTTCTTCATTTATCCTATTGGTCGTCTTTAGGAAGTGCAGTTACAGTACCGAATTGCAATGTACTACAAGATACATTTCCAGCGTCTCAAACGTAAATCTTTTTTGGTTATCTCCCAAACACAGTTTGTACTGTGAAAAGCTGCGCTCTACGTCGCATGATGAAAAAACCTAACATCACCTTGCAGTCTCTAAGAGACAGTCCTTTATTCTCGGGTGGCTCTATGTCCACTAATTTGCTGTTTATATTACACAGTGATCCATATCTGTTATTTTTTTACATAAAATTGATTTCCACTTCTATTTTACACGTTCAGTAACCGGTGTACTTGGTGTCTCATTAATTCTCTGTGTAATTTCATCAATTAATTTGAGGGCTTCCGGCATCTCTTGCTCTGACTTTTCTAACCGTGTAAAAGTTTCAGACACAGTTTTAAAATAGATTTGTATGAAAATTAAATTATTCGTCAGAACCTTCAAATCCAGAGCGTTTTCCTTTGCGTATTTGTTGGCATTCATTCTACAGTACCCCCACCCACTGTATGCTTTACCACTATACTCAGTACGCCGTTATGCGGATTTCCCACTGAACTGCTCTATCGGGTCCGAAGTCTCGAAGCCTGATGATAACTCAGTCACAACAAAATATTTTTCCGCCCAAAAATTAGTTTCATGAAAGTCTCAGAATGTCAGATACATAAGTAACATACGTAGATTGTTGCTTACCATTGATGTGTAGGTGAATCTGTATAACTTTCGGCGGGTGCGTTGATATCTGGCATTCGTACGTGCCCTCGTCCCTCTTATTGGTGAATTTGATTTGGAGCCTCCAGTTGTTCGGGTACTGGAACTCGACAGTGTAGCGGCTATCCCCGCTATAGGTATGTAGCCCCACTGTCAATAACTGCAGGTCGTCCTCCCCGTGCTTCCGCCTCACCCACGACACCTGCCGTTGAACATAAAAACATTTGCCTTTAAATAAATACATTCACGTTTAGATATAGAAATGGAAATCGATGAGGACTGAACGTCCGATCCGCTTGCCCTCTCCTTGCCAGCAGACGTTTTGCTGAAAAGAAACATTGCACTGTGACTTAAAACGGATTCTTGGCACTGACATTTTTAAGTACTGTACTGCAATGCAACTGAACATTTTAATCTCTCCAACGCTGCACTATGACTTACAGGCTTGAAGCTTCATAGAACTGCAGTATAACTGGCAACTAGGGATGGGCAAAAATAACCGGTTATTGGGCAAATATAAGCGGGTTAATTTTATAACCGGTTATTTTCATACGGCTAACTGGTTGATTACCGGTTATTTTGTTTGACGGTTTAACCTGATAACCGGTTTGTTTTCCTCAATAACCTAACGACCGGTTATTTTTAAAATGCACGCACACAATAAGGTTAACTCCAATTTAACATCAGTCGAACATAGTTTCTTTTTATTATTTTGTACTCGAAGTAAACAACTCTTTATAAAAATTGCCCCTTAATCCATTCCTAGATAGGGTGTGAGTCACTACTTTACTTTCATCTGTCCATAGATGGCAAAGTGAAATTCGACTTCGATTTAATGTCAATAATATATGCCTATCTTAATCGCTGACTTTCTCTTATTGGCTAATGATACTGTATTTGCGGGTATTGGAGCATTTCAAACTGCGAGAAATTTTGACTTCAGTATTTATTGGTTATACTCGTAGAACAGATTGCCCGTCGGAATGTGTCTTAAGGAAGATTATTATTATTGTACCAATATAGAATACTTATGTGTTATTTCCTATTTATCTTATCTACTACATTAATGTGTCTGAATTAATGAACTAAATGCAATTCCATAACCTCATTATTTTCTTGTATTTTAAGGACCTCATTGATTATCTTCAGCACTTACTGATGTTCTTTCAACTACATTCTGGTTGGTTTACAGTTGATTGCTAATTGTTATATTTCTTCTATTGTAAATAACATCTCATTTTGTTTTCCAGACTAATTAGCTGACTTTAAAATGTTGAAAAAATAATAACCTGTTAACCGGTTATTTTTTATCGGTTAATTTCCTTCAGGCTAAATTAATTTTAAAATAAACGGTTAACCCATGAACGATTATTTTCGACTACCTCTCATCCTTACTGGCAACGAATGTTTAAAATTTTCCAATGTAACCTAACGGATGTTCGGAACTTTGCAAGAATGCACAGTGAATGTTACGAACACAGTCTTGATATACAACGTATAGCAAATGTAAATTTTCCTGATAGAAAAACTAGAGTCCTACATTTGGTTACTTTGAATAAAGTTACGTTAAACATCTTGATTACACAACGTTTAACACTAACCACTTAGGAATACAATATATGGTGATTACTTTGACGTGTTAATTTGAACTAAAGTTTATGAATACCTAGTTGAATAGTTTCGGCTTGGAAGCCATCTTCAGACCTGTTGAGGTTCTTCGTCTTCCGTGTCTTTACCACTGGTGGGGTTGCGTTTGTGTTGTGAAGTATGGAGTCAAATAATGTGTGTCCTGAAATTCAGTTATGTGTTGAGGATTTGTTGTGGGTGTGTTCTTGTATAGCTGTATATTTCGTATTGCTCCAGTGTGTCTAGTTTCTAATTTTTCGGTTGGATAATGTGAAGAATTTCTATGTCGTGTCTATGTTGCTGTAGGTGTGGTTGGCGTTTGTGATGTGGTCTGCGTATGTGGAAATACTTTGTGATTTGGTTATGGCTGCCATGTGTTATTTGTAACGTGTTTGAAATGATCTGCCTGTATGTCCGATGTAAAAGTTGTTGCAGCTATTGCATGTGAGTTTGTATACTCCTTTTAAGTTATGTTTGTGTGTTGAGATGTTTTTGTGGAGTATTTTGTGTACCTGAGTGTATAAGTCGGTCAACAACAGGAATAGTACTCATGTCTAAACTTCCACTGGGATTTAATACTAGTAACGAAGTATTATTTAAACGCAGCTTATGTGGAGTAAAATATAATTTTTTACTAGGGATAAAAAACTAAAAACAATTTCAGGAGCTAGCCCCTTTATTTTCGGGAGCCAACACATTTTGGCCATAACATGTAATGAGAAAACCATTCGAGCTAAGGTAAAGATACAGTTACTGAAATACGTGGTACAGTCATTAAGTTCTGACACTGGCGCCTGAAGGGTAGGCAGTCGCAAGAATCTGGATGTCTCAGAAGATGCCGCGTGATACGGCGTACACTTAAACAGATCGACATCCTCCCTCAATATTGTCGCCTTTGGCCGCTATGCACGTCTGCCAACGTTGGTGTAGCTGCTGGAAGCACTGCTGAAAGATGTTGGCAGGAAGATGCCATATGGCTTCTCTTGTGACAGTCATGACCTTTTCGGCCGCATAAAGATTACGCCCACGTAGGATTGATTTCAAGAGGGGAAAGAGAAAAAAAATCGCATGGTACGAGATCAGGTGAGTACGGAAGGTGTGGCAAAACAGCGACCTGTTGCCTTGCAAGTTCCTCTTGGACAAGAATGGAGCCATGTGCAGGGGCGTTGTCGTGTAGCAACAGCCAATTCTTCCTATGCCAAAGCTCAGGACGCTTACGACGAATTGAATTGCGTAAACGGCCAAGAATCTCTTTGTAGAGGATCTTGTCTACAGTTTCACCTTGTGGGATGAATTCTATGTGAACAATTCCATTTGAATAAAAAAACTGTTAAAGCATCATCTTGCCTTTTGACCTGTCTTGTTGCGGATTTTTCTGTCGTGGAAATAATGGCGTTTTCCAGGTGGCGGATTGTAAAGGAAACACCATGTTTCGTCTCCAGTTATGATCGGTTATAGCAGTTTCGCCTAATTTCTGATAGAACGTGACGTTTTCCCTTTGCTCAAACTGCAACTTACTCGAGTTCCGACGCGCGCATTCAAATCACCGTCACAACAATGACCGTAGTTCTGCTTACACTATATGCACGTAACTGTATGATGCTGGGACGATAGACTAACTGACAAGATACCATATCACGGCGCCACCTATCCGTTCTAGTGCACCACACCGCCACTATGCCCTCAGTCTCAGAACTTAATGAATGTACCACGTATATCAAATAATATTAAATAACTATGCAATGCAAACACACGGTCTCAGAGACGCTCTGAAGTTATGTAGAACAATATCTTGAGATTAGCAACAAACGTAACAAATTAATGTAAACGCACATTCAAATTTCTTCCTACAACCCCTTTTGTTAACGTTATGTAAGTTATTAGTTGTAGTAACATAAATTACATCAAAATCTAAAAAAACAAACTGAACTAAATACAAAATTCAGACACTACATAATTTTTTTAGTCGCCATGGAGAC